>NC_073313.1:197230595-197488095 GCF_027595985.1 Sorex araneus
CTAACAAAAGGAGAAAGCAGGAATTAATTAATCTAAGAAAAGTAACGCACTGCAGAGCCTGAGCAAGCTCCCTGTGGCGTGTTCGATATGCCAAAAACAGTAACAATGATGGGTCTCATTCCTCTGACCCTGAAAGAGCCTCCAATGTGGCACCGTTGGGAAGGATGAGTAAAGAAACTGCTAAAATCTCAGGACTAGGATGAATGGAGATATTACTGGCGCCCACTGGAGCAAATCGATGAACAATGGAATGACAGTGATACAGTGATACGGTGATACAGTGAAGAAAAGTAATCTTTTAAAAAGAGAAATTGTACACTATTCCTTTCATGTACATCAGACAGTTAATTGTTCAAGTCAATAAATAAGAAACTTTCCATAATTTGTATCAAGCATATATTCATTTTTTTGGCATTTTCTATGTGATGAAGCTCTTTAGGTGAAAATATTTTTTTTAAGGTTTAGAGAGATAGTATGGGAGTTACTAAGTCACAATCTGTATTAATCCAACCTGGCCCCTGTAAGTCTGGAAGAGCCTGTCACTTCCTGAGTACTATTTGGGAGATCTGCCTATCCCCAACCCCAAACCACCTCAACTCACACACAAAAAATTTCAAAACCAATGAACAGGCTCTAAAGTATTCAAACTTCAGTGTAGAAGTACATAAATGCAAGCTAATGAAACAAATATACTACAGTCAAGGGGATGTTTTATTTTTTGTGGAAAGTGTAAAATATATTTAAAGCTGGTAGTATTTAGAATTCTATTTTTTAAAGTTTCCATGGATTTATACAAGTACATCATTTTATTTGATATAGTATCAGAGCAAAAAAAAAGCTTTCAAATTCTACAAGACTGGGCTTCATGCCATGTGTTTAGTGTTTAGAGGAAAATATACATTTCCTCATAAATCATAAATCTTTTGATTAATATCTAGATTGGACTTTCATATCGTAAAAGAACAAGAGCATTTTGCTGGTAATAGACAGCTGATTTAGGAAAAATCCAGTCCTTGCCTGGGATTCTATCAATAAAGGGAAAATAAAAGATACTAGGAAAAGTTATATGACTCACATTTTTGGAAAGTCAACTGTTGCTAGTTTCAATTTTCTTCAATTAGGATGGATGTTAGTGAGGATGTTAACCCTGTCATTCTGGCTTAAATCCAACTTGGGCAATTACATTCTGCCCACTTAAATTCTCTTGGAGTCCAAAGAGACCCTTTATTTTCACCTCAAACTGTTTGTGATATTGCTGTTCATAAGTAAAACAGACCACTTTTAACCCTGGAGATGACAGAATTACTGAGAAAACCAACAAATTTTGATCCACTGGAGTAGTATTAATATAAATTCATAATTGGGTAAATTTTAGAACACATTCTGCAATAAAGCAAAATAAAAGAAAGTGTCATTCTTAGCTAAAGATACAAAATTAAATAAATAAATGGGGGGGGGAGAAAGGGAAAAGAAAAAAATTCAATTGAATAAATTGTCTCTGACAGAGTATCTACAGTAATGGAAGTTTTTTTAGCTTTCCCTGGCTGGAAATATAAGATCATTATCATTAGATCTTTAAAATACCAACAAGCAAAATATGAAGAGATTTAAAGTCACCTTTAAAATCACCCCAAAAGTTCAGTCTCAATTATCTACAATCAATGTCATTCTCCTTGGCTAGAAATTGGTACCAGAGAATAAATTCTAAGAAGAGGAAAATTTGAAAGTACAATTGATGCTGACAGTTTATCAATGGAAGTGCATTTCTAAGTCACAATCATCTATGCAGCAAACCTCTGTTTATTTTTCTGCTCCACCTGCTTTGCACTGTTGCCGCATTTTTGGTAAGAACATTAGATATTGCACAAGAGTAACCTTTACTACAAATACTTCAAACCCTTTTAGTAAGATTTTACTTGGAGATATACATTAAACTCCATGCACTGTGAATGGCAACTTTTTTTATAAACACCTAAAAGTGCCTACAAAAATATATTTTCTGCAATACCTGTGAATAAAATTTCAGAAATTTTATGTTCCTTCCTTAAAGAGTTTCTGCTTAAAATGACAGCTTGGTAGCTGAAGAGACAATACAAGGGTTAAGGTTCCTGACTTGCATGTAGCTGACCCTAGCATTGCATATGGTACTCCTATCACCAACAGGAGAGATCCCAGAACACTCTACAGTGTGAACCCCAAATCACATATAAATAATAGTGACAATATGCTTTATATCCAAAAATATATTATATATTAAAACAATTTAAAAATTAACCATATCGTATAAACATTGATTTCAAAATATAATAAATAAAATTGAGAAATTGACAAGAAAAATAATAATGTAAAGCACTAATATGTAATTGGACAAGGTATAGGTACAAAGGCAAAGAGGGCAAAAATCAAAGACAATTCAATAAAATGAAATATAAGGACGGTTTCAATATCAGAAATGGCAGTTGAGTAACTAGCATGTAAAGTTTCATGGCACGTATATTGTAAAAATGATCACACTCACTATACATGAGACTGTAATGAGGAAAACACTAATATAATGTTGGATAAAAATTAAATTAGTTTAATTCATCTATAAAATGATTTGGCAACATTCTCAAAACCCTAAAAATGCATCTGGAACACTAATTTAGGAAAATAGTCCATTAAATATATGAATCTTTATAAATAAAGATATCTATTGTGACTAACTAAATTTCAATAACCAATAAGTAAAAGGAATATTAAGTGCTAACGTCTCTAAGAGATAAGATTAGGGATTAGTTATGTTTGAGAAAGCAAATGGGACAGTTTTCAAATAGAGAAATATGAAGAAATATGTTTAATCATATTGATTAAACATGTTTATTGGATGAAAGCTGAGATATTGAAAAGTTAGGCAATTTAATATGTGTTTTAGAGTCCAGAGCAAAGACCTAGATTGAACACAAATTTGGGAGATAACACATTTTGGGGATTATAAACTTAAATTTGATATATCACTTGTATCACTTGATCTTCGATTTGCTTGAGCAGGTGCCAGTAATGTCTCCATTTATCCCTGTCATGTGCTAGTGTAGCCCAATAGTATCTACTCGCTCCATGAACACAAAGAGCCTCAAACCATTCATTCAGGGTTTTGATGAAGAAGTCTGACGATCTCGTATGTGGGCAACTGCACCGTCTTTTGACGTCCTGTGGAATCCAGTCAGTAACAGCTCTAGCCCAGCGGTCATCTTTAAATCGCATTACATGTCTGGCCCATCTGATTTTTGAAGGTTTGCCAAAGGAGACAGCATCCCTGATTCTTGATCCTTGATGGAGGTCGGAACTCCACATTCTTTCTCTCACTTGAGTGAAACATGATACTCCAAGCATAGCTCTTTCAATTCCTCTTTGGGATACCCAAATTGCTTTCTCGTCCTGTTTGCATAGGGCCCAGGTCTCTGAGGCCTATGTTAGTGCAGGAAGAAAGGTGGAGTTGAAAATATGTGCCTCGAGCCTGAAGGTTCTTTGTCCTCTTAACCACTTCTCGAAGCTCTTGAAAGCGTTCCACAATGCTCTCTTCCTCCTGCACAGTTCTGGTGTCAAGTCGTCCCTCATGTTGAGTTCTAGACCCAGGTACACACAGCTACTGCATTTGGAAATGTTCTTTCTGTTGAGAGCAAATGGAATGTCAGGGACTAGTTCGTTTTTCATGAACATTGTTTTGGTGAGATTCAGCTGCAGTCCAACATTTCCACACTCGTGGTTGAAGTGGGCCAGCATCTGTGTTGCTTGGCTAAGGTTTTGTGATATTAGAACGATGTCATCAACGAAGTGGAGGTGGTGTAGTTGTGACCATCTATCTTCACTCCCACTCCTTCACATTCATTCCAGTTGTCACATGACGATCTCGAAGGTGGCACTGAAGAGTTTTGGTGAAATGGTATCACCCTACCAAACCTCTCTCTTTACTTCAATGGTCACTTCCTTGTAGAATGGTGAGATTCTGGTGGTGAATCTGTGATAAAGCTCGTGGAGGATCTTGATGTACAGAATTTGAACACCCTGTTTGGCTAGGGCTTTGATGACCGTTTCAGCCTCAACAGAATCAAAGGCCTTTAAATCAATGGACATTAGACAGAGTGGCATCTTGAACTCTCACGAAACTTCAATGAACTTGGTCACTGTGTGGATATAGTTGATCATGTTGAATCCTTTTCAGAACCCGGCTTGCTCGCATAGTTGTCCTTTTCTAGTGTTCTGCCTATTGTAATCAGGATCACTCGAGCGATCAGCTTGTAGACAGACAACAGGCAGATTGGGCGATAGTTGCCGATGTTGTGGGTGTCTCCCTTTTTGTACCACAGAATGGTCCTGCTGGTTTTCCATTGGGACGCAACTTTGCATTCAGAAAGGTAGCATGTGAAGAGCTGAGCCAGTGTATTGAAAAGTACTGGCAGAAGATTCTTCCGGTGTTCTGGTCTGACCTTGTCTGGACCGGGTGCTGTACGTGTCTTTACCAACAAAATGGCGTGTTGCATTTCAGAAGGGAGTATGTTTGGAATGACATATCCATCCTGAAGAATTTGGTATGTGGGCAGGTGGACGTGGCTGTCAAAGAGATCTAGGTAGAAGTCATGAATAATCCTCTCCATTGCCTTTCTGGAAGATGTGATAGATCCATCAGGATTTCGGAGGGCAGTCATTTTGGTCTTGTAGTTGGCGAAGGACAGGTAAGCACACCGAATACTTTTACCGGCTTATGCTGCATCAGCCAACACTGCTGCTCTTCTCGCTTTGAGGTCTTCCTTTATTGCTTCTCTGCACAGATTTGCGAGCTTGGATGTTAGCTTGCGGTTGCTTTAAGGCTCATGACAATCCACGTTGGTAAAAATCCAAAGACAGTAGTCTGTTTGTGGCTTTCCCACTTTCTGCATTGCTCACACAGTCATAGAGGTGCTGAACCAGTCGATCAAATTACTCATTGATGTTGATCTTCCCATGCTGCCACAGTAGTGCCAAATAGCTCCCAGTTGGTGGTCGTTCTGACAGTTCTCTTCTTAAACTTAAGCTTTGCAGACCATTCTCCTCACTCTGTGAAGCAGAATTTTGCACGAAAGAGACGGTGGTCTGATCCTGGTTGGAATTTGGGACAAAAGCGACATCAATCAGGCAAAACCCTCGATTAAATATGATGTGGTCAATTTCTTTGTGGAACTGTCCACCGGGAGACTCACATTTCCAACGTTTAGATTTGGCTTTCTGGAACTAAATTATCATGGATAGTCTTGATCGACATGTTGAACATGTTGAAGCATACATGCACCTATGTATGCACCTATGTCTCTCACCCTGTTCATTCCATTCTAGGCCAAGGGTCTCACTGTGGAGTTCTTCAGATGACCTTCTGGGTCCTACCTTGGCATTGAAATCACCCACAATGATCTTGTAGAAGGTGTGGTCTTATTATAGAACTTCTACAGCTCCATGTAGAACTTCTCAATTTCTTCTTCATCATAGTTGTATGTCAGTGCATAGACGACAAAGATAGAAACTGCTGGCAGTGAGCCACATCTATTCAAGCATAATCGTCCAATTCTGGTTGTTAGGCATTCAAATTAATCAATGCTCATGGCCAACTTTGTGTTGACAAAGACATGATGCCACCGTTGTGGCATTGTGACACAGACACCTCTGTTGTCACATGTTCTGAATAACAGTTCTTCTCCAGTGTCAAAATGGCATGATGTGGTCAATGCTTTCTCATTTCATTCAGACCAATGATGTCATACTTAATCTTCTGCACTTGCACCATCAGGTCCTCGATGGATGCTTCTGATGCCAGTATACGTGTGTTGAAAGTATAGGCAGTCATTTTATTTTTTCTTTGCTTTGGCAGTCTAGTTCATCCCTGAGATTTTGTCAGCCTCTCCTTGCTCATTCTTCTTAACGCTGCTGTATTGGGGACTATTCAATGTCAGGCGAATGAGGCCCATTGTTGTTACTGTTTTTGGCATATTATTGAATATGCCACGGGTAGCTTGCCTGATTCTGCCGCGAGGGCAGGGTGCTCTTCGTAGCTTGCAAGGCTCTCTGAAAGGGATGGAGGCTTTTAGGGCAGTCTCCAATCACCCTTACAGGTGTTTCCATGGTTCACACCATATTTGAACCTCATCAAATATCGTGCGGAAATTATGGAAAATGGGTATCAAGTGTCTTATGGTGTGTTGGGAAAGCGGCCCGGAGTGTGGTGGTGGCTGGGTAGTGGAGGTATTTGATATATAAATACATGAAAAAGAAGCTGTGATCAATATCAATTGTATTACATGATGCTGGTAATCAATATGAAGAACTAGAGCTGATCAATTTATTTAGAAATATGAATGTCATATGTAACTTAAAGGAAAACATCTTAGAAATGAAAGCGGTTTAGACTAAGCACATGATAATATGTTAAAAAAAGACAGTCATCTGCATCAAATGTTATCACTCCATGATTATAATTAATTTTATCTTGCAGTCTGTTACTAACTCTGGTGTTTACATTTTTCTATTTGTTCCTTCAACTATATTAAGAAAATATATATCATAACTGCATAATCTTTTGATATGCAATATTACCACCAGCATAGAAGCTTTAAAAAAATCTATGTTCTACATACTCTTCTCTAGTATCTAGATTTAAAGCAATGCTACCCATAACATCTTAATAAATATTATCTCAGAAAAGAAAAAGTGTACAAATAGGCATGCACCTTAGTAAAGCTGCAAGTAATGAATTGTTCCAACTGAAATATGCTGAAGTCCAATTTAATTTTGAGATGCACCTATGTATAACATTAGCCTTGATATCAGGATTCACCTCTTTGGTTCAATTTCAATGGAGGTGTAATGGGAAAAGGTAAACAGATCTTCAAGGCTGCCTTAATACCCATAATCAGACCATCATAGGTTGCATGTGAGATGGAACTGGAAGCAATTCTAGATAGTTCTAAAAAGTTAGTTCCTTCGGGATAATGCTCTCACTTCAAACTTATTCCAATAATTATTCCAGATAATGCATTAAATAACCTCTAACACTTTGATAAAGAAATTTTTAAGGCACAAAAATTCATTCATACAGACAAGGCAATAAATAAATATCATATATCCCAAAACTGCTCTAAAAGTTTTCACCCATATGTTGTGATTTTTATTGATTTATTTTCAACTTCATTTAAAATGTATATGAAGTTCACTAGAAAACAGCAACAAACTGCTACACCAAGATGGTGAGCCAAACAAAACATAAAATAAAGAAACAAAAACACCACAATGATAAAGTTATTAAAGCAAAAAGGGGAGCTATTTAAATATAAATTATTCAAGTGATAATTTCACTATGTGACACTGTAAAGTATCTTATTCAATATTTCCAATCAGACTGTGAAAAAGAGAAATTTTAGTTCCTTGTTTTTCACCTGTCACCTGTCATCCTATTGTTCACCAATTTGCTTGAGTGGGCGGCAGTAACTCTCCATTTGTCCCTGTTGTGTTTGAGACACCATAGCCCAATGGTGTCTGCTCACTCCAGGAACATGAAGAGCATCAAACCGTTTTAGCAACTTCTCCTTACTCATCCTTCCCAATGCGGCCATATTGGGGGCTCTTTCAGGATCAGGGGAATGAGGCCTGTTATTGTTACTGTTTTTGGCATATCAAATACACTATGCATAGCTTGCCAGGCTCTGCCATACGTGCAGAATACTCTTAGTAGATTGCCGGGCTCTCCGAGAGGGATCCTTGTTTTTAAATAAGAAAATTGAGACTTAGAGAATTGAAGTTGCTTGCTTAAGCCCTCAATTAGTAAATGCACTGTAGCACTGCAGCAATTTCGTCCCATTGTTCATCCAGTTGTTCAAGCGGGCACCAGTAACATCTCCATTATGAGTTTGTTGTTACTGTTTTTGGCATATTAAATATGCCACGGATAGCTTGCCAGGCCTTGCTGTGTAGGCACAATACTCTCAGTAGCTTGCCGGGCTTTTTGAGAGTGATGGAGGAATCAAACCCAGGTCGGCCTCATGCAAGGCAAATACCCTACCAGCTCTGCTATCGCTCCAGTCCTAAATACTCATCATCATCATCATCATCATCATCATCATCCCATTGATTATCGAATTTCTCTAGCGGTCTCAGTAACGTTTCCATTCATCCTAGCCCTGATATTTTAGACACTTCTCTTTACTCGTCCTTTCTAATGGTGCCACACTGGAGGCTCTTTCAGGGTCAGAGGAATAAGACCCAGCATTGTTACTGGTTTTGGTATATGAATATGCCACAGGGAGTTTGTGAGGCTCTCCCATGTGAGCAAGAAACTTTCGGTAGCTTGCCAAGTTCATCCAGCGTGAGAACTAGGCTCTAAGATGTCATGAGGCCACTTTGTGGCCGCACGCTTCCAGGATCTTGGTTTTATAGTCTCTGGATATTGGCCGTTGGTGGGATTACATGGCTCTGGGGGCAGTCCCTGGGTGTGACTACCTAGCTACTGGAAAATGGGGGATCTGGGCAGAAGAGGCCTGCTCCGAGCAGGCTTGGAGATCTCAGCCCCTGGTCCCACACACCTAGGTTCCTCTTCATGCATGAGGCTCATCCGAACGTGAGGAAAGGGGCCTTGAACATGACTGTGGCTGGGCTCCGGAGGTCTTTGGTTTCGGGGGCTCGGCATGGGGCAGGGAGGGAAACTGAAGCCCATCCCTTCCAAGGGGCCCCGGTGAAGACAGCCAGGTGTGGGGGCAAGAGACTCTCTGCCGTCCTAAATACTAAGGATAATATTCCAGTCCCTGATTGGCTGACTCCAAAGATGGTGCCATTAGACCATCAGAGGATAGGTTACTTAATCATTCCATCCTAAAACCTTATACAATTAAAGATTTTAAAGATCTCAAAATACATTTTAATTTCTAGACAAACCACATATTCTTTGTGTAATGAATACATTGCTACAAATTTGAGTCTATATACTGGATAAAATATTGAGTTTAAAATATTTTGTTTAAGGGAAGATACATGTGCTTTCATAGTTAAATGAGTCAAAAATGAGCTTTTGTACCTCTCTTGACTAAGATAAATGTCTAATATTTAACTCTTAACATATGACCAACAACATACATATATATTGGGAAATAAAAATGCTTATATACTGCAAGAATTATCTTTTATCATATTTATGGACAGTCCTCTAAATAAATATTTTTATGGATGTACTCTAAGGACCATTTGTGATGGTCTTTAGATATATATACATATATAAATACATATATATAAATCCCTTTTCATTATTAACATTCTGAGAGAAGTTTTATTTAGAAATTATTTCTGTTTATTATAATTTGGGAGCATGATTGCTTAAATAATTTCAGAATTCTAATAATTTAAAAGAAAATATCAGTCACATTGTCAATTATAAATAGATATTCTTCCCTTATACTTCCTTAACTAGAAATACCTCTTAATCTCACTATCTACTCTGACAGGTATGTGGTTCTCCATACTGCAAAGTACATGGAAAGAAATATGGGCAACTTAAAGTAGGTATGATAATCTTGATGAACTTTGTTTTTCACTCCCAGATATAGTCAAACAAAGTGCTAATTTAACTATGATACTGTTTACTCAGAATAATATTAGCTTGGTCTGCAAAGCCATGGATTTGTTTCTTGGTCTGCTAATGGTAAACAGTGTCGTGTGCCTATAAATACTTGGAAAGAATAAAAGAAAATAAAGATGGAAATTGAATAATTCCAGCTCTGGCTCTCTTTTCATAAGCCATATATCTCCAGGTTAGAATCCAAAGGCCAATTTTCTCTTTATACACTCCATTCTCACCTTCACACTTCAGCCATAGTTCTTAAACCTGTATATCAGTTTTGTTTCCTGGTGGGGCATCATAGCATTTTTCCCCTTCCATAAAAATTGCATGAGAAAACCACTAGGGTAAATGGTCAAGTGGATATCACTGAACAACAAGGTCTCTAGAATCCTTTAAGTTCTCTGTGACTCACTCAGCCACTAACAGTTGCTCCTGCTACCCACAAATATCAACAGCTTCCCCTGCTTTCACAGAGTCTTCAAACAATGGCAGCCTTTATTGAACATGGAATCATTCCAGGAATCTTACACTCTGTAAAAAGGATTCTAGCCTTCTAACACTTAATAACTAGGAATTAATCCCTGCGTTTTATTTAATAAACAAAAGTTTAAAGAACTTTTGCCTTATGCAAAACTTCAAAAGTAATATTAATGTCATTTATTTTAAAGAAATTAAATCATAGTTGCATTTGATTCATAAAGTAAAGTCAAGTTTCTATCAAACGCTGTGTCACACACATGCCAAGTAGTGTTTTGGATATATAGTTGTTGCTGTTTGAGGGCAAACTACACTCCCTTTTTTTTGGACAGTATTAAAATAGCGCCTTTGGGTCCCCACTTTAGGCCTTGGACCTTGACGTCTGTAGTGACATATCCCACTCATACTCTATTAAGTCACATGATCAAATCAGGAACCAGGTCCCAACCGGATGTTGTTCTGTGATTGGGACCACCAATCTGTTACTCCCCACTCAGCTGAGTTCCTGAGTGAGGTTGTATGACTGGTGTCCTCTGTTACTCCCCACAAGACTGAGTTCCTGAGTGAGGTTGTATGACTGGTGTCCGGTGGCATTCATGGTGACCACAAGGAGTGTCATGGTCCAAAAGTGGACTGCCATCTTCCTCCAGCAATGTCCGTGTTGTCCACGTCCACGCTGATCCTGTTCAGGCACCAGATGTCGGGGTCCTGGCCATTCGACCATGGCACACTGGAGTACAATTCCCCTGGTCGCCGGACTTACTCCCTATAGGAGAGGGAGTGGGAAGGGGAGAAGCTTCTGCCCTGGCCCTCCACTCACCTGCAGACTCCCGCCGCCACTAAGAACCACACAGAGAGGGGAAAGCTGGTGCTCAATCACAGAGTCTCTTGTCCGCACACCTGGCTGTCTTCCCCAGGGCCCTTCAGATGGGATGGGCTCCAGCTTCTCTCCCCACCCGGAGCAGAGCTCCCGGAGGCCAAAGACCACTGGAACCTAGCCACAGCCATGCTCAAGGCCCCTCTCCACACATTTGACAAGCCTCATGCATGAAGGCCCCGGCAGAGGAACCCAGGTGTGTGTAATCCCATCAACAGCCAACACCCTTAAAGTGTTGGCTGTTGATTAAACTTTAAAGCAAGCTCCCAGAAGCAATATCTTATAACGTACCTTTCCCTCTGGGAGAAACTACCAAGCTACTGAGAGCTTCCTGCCCACATGGGACAGCCTCAAAAGCTTCCCATGGTGTATCCATATGCCAAAACCAGTAACCAGCTGACTCTCATTCCCCTGACCCTGAAACAGCCTCCAATGCGGCATCGTTGGGAAGGCCGAGAAGAGAGAGGCTTCTAAAATCTCAGGGATGGGACAAATGTAGAGGTTACTGAGACCACTGGAGCAACTCAATGATCAACGGGATTTCGTTATCAGTCAATCAAATAGCAGTATCTAAACCAGACTTGTACCTTTTTCTTGTTAGTTGTAAATTAAGATACAACAAACTTCTGAGACAATTTAGCATACTAACCTAAATTAAAGATAAAATTATAGTCACACATAATTCTATTGCTAAGTACAATATTCTTTTTAGCATTCCATGAATTTGTAATATAAATTGAATTCTTGTATCAATATCAATAGCTGTTTGTCCTGTATTTTAATCCCAATGCAGCAGTCTCCAGTAGTTTCCATTTGCACTATTTTATATAATAGGAACAAATTTCAAAATGCATCAAAAGTTAATAGAATTTACACACTTTACAGAGTTTTGAAGGAAGTAGATCACAGTGGGATTTATTGCAGAGTGATTATATATCCCTGAGATCAGAGAAATCGTGAGTTAGAAAATTTCTTTAGGAGCTAGTTAGGCTAGTTGAATTAACAAATATAAAGCCCTTCTCAATTCAGACTCTAGTCTTATGACTTTGCCAGTAGCAAAATACAAAGATCAATTATACAGAGGCAGATACCTGCAATATTTTTGCAATATTCGTCATTATAGCTTTCTGATGCATTTCCAAATATGGACTGCCATTTCTGCAATCAACGTGACAAATTCATAATAAGAAAAATACCCCATATTCTGCTTGTGTTAATTTTAAGGAGGAATTAAATATCAGATGAAATACAAATTAAACCCTTAAACCTTCTAATAATTTGAGAACATACAAATTAAATTCAGAAAGACATTAGGATGCTTTTGTTCTCAATATGGAATATTCCTTTACATGGTAGAGTCAAGGTTTTTTTTTAATTTTTGTATCTTGCATATTTTCTTCTTGAAATCACCTAACTCATAATTTCGATCAAATGTCTTCTTTTCAGTTTTCTGTGAGGACTAATTCTCCTATAGACACTGAGTCAAAATTTATTCTTTCTTCTATACTTTAACATATATATATCTATATGGAGTATCTATAAAATATATATGTATATAAATATCTATATGGGCATCTTTTGCATCATATAATATCCAGCTATCTACATGTCTCAACAGTGACTCATGCTATAGAAGTAACATGTCTACACATAAGTAGACCTTTGGTTTTTGTTTGTTTTTAACAAGACAATAATATGATTTTTTTTCTCTTTAGTATCAGAAATCGGTAAATATTTGTTTCAACATATTCTCTTGCTAGTTTTATTTACAAGAAAATGATTGCTTTGTCTGAGTTGTATTATTTAATCAGCATCTTCCAAAACTATGATGCAATATAAGCCAAGCAGAAATCTGGTCTGACATGTAGAAACAATGGAAGAAAGGGATAAATATTTAGTCATCGTTCAAAATGTAATGGCTTATTTAGAAAATCCTTGAAAACAACCTGGATGCTTTGCTGATTGTCATGCATTGCATCAACTTCCTGATTTTTTTCATTCATTTTAAGCAACATAAGCAAATAATGATTAATTTATATTTATATTGCAAATGAAATTCAGTTCCCCTAAATGTTTTAACTTAATGGGCCTATATGCTTACATCCTATTTAAAATAAGATTGACATAAAACTCAGAACTTATCTATTACGAAGTAATAATTACACATAAGTATAAATGTTAATGATGAACTAGCAAACAGAGAATACATACCAAGTGGGTAAAAAATGAAGTTGTATTACAGTAAAACTGGAAGAAAAGACCCTATGATTAGCCAGTTAGAGTTATTTTGTGTCTAAGAGAATGATTCTGTATAGAACCTTTTGCACTAGATTCACTTCTAAATGTTCTTTCAGTTATGGAAAAAGGGAGTAGAAGATCAAAGTTTTTCTAAAGTACCAGGAATTATCTGGTATGCCCCTCTTAGATCATACAAGTTGACAAGATTAGCTACTAACATAGTTCAAAGAGGTGAACCAAGCAGAAGAGGAAGTGTTCTGCCAATGTAGCATGAACTGAAGCTTTGAAGTTTATATTCTGAAATTCTAAATTCTTCATTCTATTAGATTATAAATTGATCCCAAGAAAAAAAAAACTCTACCTTTGTGTAGCTATACTACTGTAGAATTAAAAACTAACTTATCTTCACTATAGACATCAAATGTTTTAATTTCATTTACTTTAGTTAATAATAATTCACATATATGCACATCTAAGTTTAGCTTATATTTATATAAGTACATGGAATGCTTATAGTAACAGAACACTTTAATATTCCAACTTTTTATCCAATATTTTTACAAGTTTCCATAAGTTTTATACAATGTACTGACTAAAACATCCTAGCAGATTGGCCCAGCATTTAAAAAAATAATTGAAGTAATATAGAATCTCTGAATTTTTTTAAATGATATAAAAAACTTTATTAGCCCTAATGCCCTGAATACTTTTGTACTGGTTATCCATATCTCTTAGTCTTTTTTTAACTGAGGTCCAATTAATATATTTAAATTTTATTAACATTAATTATCTGTCCAGAAATGTCTTTCCCAGAGGCCATGATCCGTAACAGATACTTACATAAAAGACCAGCAAACCATAATAACTTTAAAATCAAGTATTTGTTGAGTCACTGCAATATGCTTGGTGCCGTAAATTTATTGTTCCAATTGATCCTCTCAAAATGTTTATTGTCTAAATGTACTCTAACTCCCAGTTGCCCGATGAGTAATCTGAAGCTTACAGAACTTTTGTAATGGGTTCAAAGAACGAGAAGCTAGTGAATGGCAGAATCAAAACTTGAATTGAAGCAATTAGTTTTTAAAGCTGACAAAGAATGAGAATTACATTTTATTTTTTTCATTTTATTTTATTTTTTATTTTTTAAAAAATTTTATTGAATCACCATGTGGAGGGTTACATAGTTCTCAGGATTATGTCAATTATACAATACTCAAACACCCTTCCCTTCACCAGTGCCCCTATTCCATCACCAACCACCCCAGTATACCTCGCGCCCCCCCCCCCCCATCCCGGCCCTTGTAATTGATAAGTTTCACTTCGTTTATGCTTTATCTTGGTTACATTCTGTTTCAACACATAACTCGCTATTGTTGCTGGGGTTTCAAACAAGTCCCATTGTTTGTTACATAACTTTTCTGGTTTTTTCCCCCCTCGTCCCGCACCACTGAGTTCACGCCTGTTTACTATTCACCACACTGCCTGACAAAGGAAAAAAAAAACGGAAAAGATGGTTATTTCCTGTCATCAGCCGGCGTGGGGCTCTGGCTTAGTTGATAGTCTGGTAGAAAGTCTGCAGTTTCTGGAACCAAAAGTAGTGTGCTGGTATCGGCCCCGACTCGAAATTCCACCAGTGTCCCGCTGTTCCATGTACATAATACTTTATTCCCTTGTATCCCATTCCCATGCCACCAAGTCCGTGTCAACTTAATGGACATCATACTATGGTTAACGCCACGCCGCGTTTCTTCCCGAGAAAGAAGGATATTTCTTCTCAGCTGGCGTGGGGATATGGCTTAGTTCAATCTAGAGAGATGGCTACCATTTTGGTTGCCTTCAATATTTCAACAAAAAACTTACTATTCTTGTTCGGGTTTCCCACCAAAGTCCGACCCATTAAAAGGGAACCATTTCATATTGCTGATGATTCGATGACATTAGGTCGCGCGGCCGCTGCCGCAGCCACGAGGTTTTGGGTTTCTGTATAAAGTCCAGGGAAAATTCTGCCTGAAATTCTATCGTTACAATCTTTTACCCTTTTATGGTGCTCATAAGATGGGAAAACCTAGAGAAATACCGGGCCCCTGCACGGGCGGAAGTGGGAAAGCTCCCTTGTCCTCCTCAGTCATACTGGAGCGGCGGGCACAGCGAAGTGGGAAAGCCCACGTGACTGCACTCTCTTTAAGTGTCCGAGGTGGGCGGAGCCCGGTACTTCCCTGCCAGCCGTGCTGCGCATTTGGGTGCGTGTCTCCATTTTGTGCTCAGAGAAGTGGGGTGGAGGCTGTGCTGTGCCCAGGAGAGGTTGAGGGAGAGAGAGAGAGAGATTTAAAAAAAGAGCAACGCCGGGCCCCTGCGAGGGGGGCCTGGAGGAAACGCTCAAATCACATACTGCAGGTTGTTGGGTGGGCTGCTGGTGTCCAAAGCATCTCCCTTGTCCTCCTCAGTCATACTGGAGCAGCGGGCGCGGCGAAGTGGGACTATCTCTTAGTCTTATGTATGTTGACTTTATATTATTGTGTTCTTTCAATTTGTCCGCACTTAAGCATTTCCTCATCTTGCTGTATAGTGTGAAACAATTTTTCAACACTTTTTCCTGATCTTATATTTCCTGTTTTGCTTTTCAGCTTACAAAAAATTATAGAGTAGTTGTAAATTAAATAAAGTTATAAAGGAAGAAAGGAAACATAACTTGGAGTTCCATAGTGATATATATATATATATTAAGAATATGGATATGAGCTACATCTAGTGGTGCTCATAGTATACTCTGGCTCAGTGCTCAGGAGTGACCTCAGGTGGTGCTCAAGGGACCATTTGTGTGGGGATTTCAACCATGGGAGAAATTCCCACAGCTGCAAGTCATAAGGATGCCTTACCTCCTGCATTATCTGTCCAGCTCCACAGAGACAGCATTTTGATGACTATCTAAAATAGTTCTTGTATCATGTAAAATACTGAATTTATCAACCTAGCAAATATATTATTAATATTCCCTATTTATGTGTTGATTTTTTCCCACTGTTTCACCTGATATCCTGTAAAGTTTCTTTCCATTTTCATGAAGACATCAAGTCATACATTCATTTTCTCCTTTGTCCGAGGATATTACCAGGCTCGCCACAATGTTGAAGAAAATGAGAGAAACAATGATTTCTGTAGAATGCTACTGCAATTCTTACTGCATATACTGAATAAAAACTGGTTTGCTACTCAGAACCACATAACTGAAAGATGATTTCACAAACCAGCTTTGGATGCACTCCGCAATCAGGACAAAGGAAGGACAGAAAAGTTTGTCTTACAAAGAAAGTAATCTAAAGAGAAAGATAGCAGCTGAGGAAAAATCACTATATATTTTCAAAGAAGACTTCTATGAGGAGGTGATACTGGATAAAGGAACACAGAGAACTAAATATGCCTGTTACAGACCAAGTGCATGGCAAAAGTGATAAATTCTGAAAAACTTTTAGTTAAGAAAAATCTAGATCTTTGCTGAGTTCATGTGAGTTGTATGAGATAAAATTAAAGGGGCTTTACTGAAAGAAACTTAGATTTTTTTTTAATAAAAACTAGATTGCCATGGAATGGATTTAAGTAGAGTGTGTGAGCTGATAAGGTTGCGTGTGCGTGAGGTTGTGTGTGTGTGTTGGTGTGTATGTGAGTGTGTGTGTGAGGGAGAGACAGAGACAGAGTAAGACAAAGAGTGAGAGAAAGAGAGACAGACATAGAAAGAGAATCATATTTTTAGTTCAAAAACTTCACTCAAGGGTGAGATAGAGCATCTGAATCACATAGATGAGCCTCTAGGTTGTATCCCTCAATACTAGAGATTAAAAAAAATCCCCCAGGGAGTTTTATATAAACTGTTTAGCAGAAAGTAAAAATAAAAGTAGAGAGACCATTTTGGAAGCCTTAGTTGTCAAGAGCTAGTTGTGTTTTGGACTTGGTTATTTATAGCAGAGATACAGGGAAGAGAGAAGCTGATTTTTGTTAGACTTCCTAATGTCATGGATTTTAATCTTTACTCTTGGGGGACTTTTTAAAGTCACAAATAACAAATAGTACTATTAATAAAACTGAAAAGATTCAGTTTCTATTAGATAGTATATGAGACTTAGAACATCATGGAAGACCACACAACACAATACATAGTAGGATTTTGGACTAACTTGTGAAAATTAAATGGTAAAAGATGGAAGAAATACAAAGGGAATTTGCCTTAAAGGGTAATGAAATCTAATAATCCCTTTCTCAAGAAACGTTTCATGACTGTTTGTAATTTTATCCACTGCTATGTTCTCGATATTTTTTAAGTTTAGGTCATTAATATGTTATCAATGTACTCTCAAAAATAAAACACTGTCACTATTGTGCATATAAAAAATTAAATGCTTACACTTGCTATCGCAGAAAACTAGAATCCTAATCATGTTGACTCAGACCATTTAAAGCAATGAGCTAAGAATGTCACTCAAAATTGTGACCTCATTACTGGAAATTTTACTTCGAAGTTCAAGGAAAGTTGGAGCTGTGTGGACTAATTTAAAATTAACAAGCAGGATAACAGGACAGTTTTCTAAAATTTTAGATTGTTTGTGGGAAGGATAGAGATTAAAGCTAGTATATTTTGGCTCTATTTCAAAAGGTATATCAACTTGGTTACTTAGGATTAATTATATAAAATCAAATAAAAGTGTCTTGACTCTTCTCCCTTATAAATTCTAAAATTAAAACATTCATTAGTCTTTAAAATACTTGTCTAAACTTCACATTGATGTGTGATTACTGCTTTGGATAAAATGAACAGAGCTCATTGTTGTCATCTAAAGACATTACAAATTGGTTTTAAATACAGAGCTGGAGCAATAGCACAGCAGGCAGGGCATTTGCCTTGCAGGAGGCTGACCCAGGTTCGATTCCCAGCATCCTATATGGTTCCCTGAGGATCTCCAGGGGTAATCTTGAGTGCAGAGCCAGGAATAACTCCTGTGCATCACCGGGTGTGACCCAAAAAGCAAAATAAATAAATAAACAGATAGATAGATAGATAGATAGATAGATAGATAGATAGATAGATAGATAAATGTCCCACATCTTTCTATATTGTATAGAAAGAATTGTCTTCATGGAAAGTATCATGCTAAGTGAAATGAGTCAGAAAGAGAGAGACAGACATAGAAAGATTGCACTCATCTGTGTTATATAGAATAACAGAGTAGGAGACTAACACCCAAAAATAGTAGAAATAAGTACCAGGAGGTTGACTCCATGGCTTGGAAGCTGGCCTCACATTCTGGAACACCAAGTAAAATGTGGTTGGAGGCCACGTGGGAGAAGGGTGATGCGTGCAGAATGTAGACTAGAGACTGAACACAATGGCCGCTCAACACCTTTATTGCAAAACACAACATCTAATTAGAGAGAGAGAACAAAAGGGAATACCCTGCCACAGTGGCAGGATGGGGTTGGGGGAGATGGGACTGGAGGTGTGGGGAGAGATGCTGGGTTTATTTGTGGTGGAGAATGGGCACTGGTGAAGGGATGGGTTCTTGAACTTTGTATGAGGGAAACATGAACAAGAAAATGTATAAATCTGTAACTGTACCCTCACGGTGACTCATTAATTAAAAAATAAATTAATTAAAAAAAAGAATTGTCTTCAATGCTAAAATGTACCTCTAGATTCAAATGTTGTATAATAACTCTGGTAATTTCAAAAATAAATGGTTTTAAAATACATATGACTTTCTGAATTTTACTTTATTGTTCCCTGAAAATAAAGTATGTATTCCTCAAGTATGTTTACATCTATGTCCCACTACCAATTATATAATTAACCATAATTCTGACTTAGATTTTTGAAGAAGAGAAACTAATGTGGTCTATCCTTTAGCATTTTTCATATATAGGCAGATCCTAAAGTCTAGGATAAGGCATAACTATCCAGCTAATGTTTGAACTACTTAGGTTTTGATTGTACTTCAGACCAGGAATCCACAATTTTCTTATAGGCTCATGTATAAAAATAAATCTAGGATATTTCTTTTGGCAAACTAGTGTTTCTAAAAAATTCTTTATGTATCAATTGTAATATGTAGGCTGCAAAATAACTAAAATTTACTCAACAAGACAAATTTAGCTGTGAATTCCTTTGATTAACCACCAGATATTTTCTTCAATAGTTTTCATAGGGATCCAAGAGTATACTTTTCTGATATAGGCTGTTTTGTCTCAATAAGGATGGCCTAACAGAAAATATATGGAATGACTACTCCTGAAGGTGAAAGTTGTTAAATGCCAATAACTTCATGTATAATAGTTCAACTTAACTAAAGGGTATTACATATCTATAATATTCTCTGTTATTTAGCTTATCAGTTACCATTCATTAATTTTTACCTTTCAATTTTGCCATAGTTAATACTAATTGATATTTTCTATATTTCCAATACTGTGAGTGTATACAAACATATACACAGAATTTTTATTTTCTTAATTTGTAGTCTACCCAATATTCCTTGAATTCAAGAATATCTTTCATTGCAAATCATTATTTTCTTTCATTATTTATGCTTTTAATGCACTTTTTATGCATTTATACTTTCTTTCATAGTATTCAGTCATTTACTTGTATAAGCCATTTGATCATATTTCAATTTTTTTAAGTCACAGAAACATTTTCTATTTACTACAGTGTAATCTCTTTTCTTCTCCTTGGTCTTAAGTGTGCAGCAATTCATGATAAACAATTGCTAAGTTGACTAGGAGCCTGGAGACTAAAAAGTTATTGCCTATTAAATATTTAAACAGTTATAAACATTTGTATACTTAAAGCCTTATTAGAAATTATTAAAAGAGATTTAAACAGAGAAAATATTGTTAATGCTCAGATCTTTTCCTTTTGCTACTCTGGTTATTTTTCAGTTTTGTAATGACATTGTGATGAGAATCAGTATGTTTAGAGAAATCTGTTACTCATTATTAACTTTTAAAATGCTATTTGAACATTGGTATGCTTTGCTAAGTTGTAAAACTTTCAAAACTTTATCTGATTCAGACCACATTGAATTTCTAGATTTAAAATATAATACATCTGTAGATAAATTATATGGATATGAGAATTTGAGTCACATCCAGTAACACATATGTGTGGAAATTACTGCAAGTTTCCCAGTAGAATTTTTTCAACTTGTACTTGGCAATTCCTTGCTTTACATTTTATTACTAAAGATCACATTAGAGAAACTTTTTAGGATGAATATGTTAGGACCATATCGCCTTTGCTTTTGCAGACTGATGTTAAGAAAAAACAAAAAGTTAAACTCCCTATGTATGATGGGATAAACGTTTCTTTTCAAACATGAGGTAATCTGCTTTCAAAGAATTCATGTTTTATTATTAAATTTTTGACAAATAATGATTACATCATTAATAGAAAATGTATGTGAGAGCTCTCTAATCATGTTTTAAACAGGTTCCCTATGGAAACAAGCTGTTGAGAATATGCTGTTCCACTAGTTAACATTTTTTTCAAAGGGTTCTCAATAAATGTTAGCTGTTGATAACAGTTTATAAAGTAAATAATAGTTGTAGTTTAAAAACATTGAAGGGTCTTATTTTATGAACACAAAATGCTACCTTAATTGTTTTTACATTACAGGGCAAGGCTCTATGATTCTTTCATGCTTTATTTCCCTTTTGACCTATTTGTTTTAACATTTTTGGCCTAGCCAGCATTTTTAATCTTGAGTTTAGGAGACTTTGAGAAATATTAAAAGGGTAGAGCCAAAAATAGAGAAGAACTACTGTGCAAGTGAAGCAATCATTCCTTGTATCTTATGCTAGGAGGCAGTACCAAGAGGCAGAGTGAATGTAACAAGAAGGCATATATCAGTTAGAGAAAGAACAGAATTTTCCATTAATTTAAGACAATGAAAATCAGACTCAGTTGTTTCTTTTTTCTATTTTACTATTTTTATACATTTTATTTTCATAATGTAGTTCACAATAGTTTATTACAGATAATATACAAACACCCACCCAACCAGCAAGCATCTTGCCACCATAATAAGAGGGAAGTGTGTAAAGGTTGTTGGTTTCATTCTGGGGCTCTTTAAGCCCATATATAATAGAATACAAGCAAGAATTTTAAAACCAAACACATGTGTGTTGTTTTAGGTACATCGGTGGGCTAGAGTATAAGAGGTCACGCAGCCTCAAATGCAGCTGCGTGCTCCAGGAAAAATTGTGTCGCTCTCTTCCAGGAGCTATGTTTTATGGTCTCTGGATCTTGGCCGTTGATGAGATTACGTATTGCAGGGGGCAGTTTGTGGGTATGACTGCCAAGCTACTGGAAAACTGGGGATCTGGGTGGAGGAGGCCCAGTCCCAATCAGAGCAGGCTTGCTTGGAGATCTCAACCCTGATTTCTCTGCAGATTCCTTCATGCGTGAGACTCATCCAAGCTTGTAAAGAGGGGCCTTGAGCATGGCTGTGGCTGGGTTCCAGAGGTCTTCGGCTTCTGGGGCTCCGCTCGGGGAGGGGAGGGAAACTCAACCCGCCCAGTTCCAAATGGCCCCAGTGAAGACAGCCAGTAGCTGGGGCACACACACACACACACACACACACACACACACGCACGCACGCACACACACACACACACACACACACATATATATACATATGTATATACACACATGTTCGCAAATGGTCTTTAGAGTACATCCATAAAAGATTATTTCTTTAGAGGACTGTCCAAAAAGATGATAAAAGATAATTTTTGCAATATATAAGCATTTTTATTACCCAGTTATATGTGTATGTTGTTGGTCATATGTTAAGAGTCTGTGAAGACAGCCTGGCACAGGTGCAGCAGATTCTGCCAGACTCAGTTGTTTCTTGAGGCACATTCTCTGTTCCGTAAAATATTACATAAAATAAGTAAGTGGGTGTTTTTATAAGAAAAGTAGGTATGGGAGCTGGAGCGATAGTACAGTGGGTAGGGCGTTAGACTTGCACGCAACCGACCCGAGTTCATTTCCCAGCATCCCATATGGTCCTCCGAGCAATGCCAGGAGTAATTCCTGAGTGCATGAGCCAGGATTAACCCCTGAGCATCGCCAGGTGTGACCCAAAAAGCAAAAAAAAAGAAAAAAGAAAAAATAGTAGATATCTTGAGTCTGGAGTGATAACACAGCAGATAGAGTGTCTGCCTTGCATGCTGCCAACCAGGGTTTGATTCCCAGCATCCCATATGGTCCCACAAGCACCGCCAGGAGTAATTCCTGAGTGCAGAGCCAGGGTAACCCATGTGCCTCGCCGGGTATGACCCAAAAAAGAAAGAAAAAAGGAAAAGGAAAAAAAAGAAAAGAAAAGTAGATATCTTACACTGGCAGGAATCAAGAGCTTTGTCTAGAATCCTAAGAAATACTATGTATACGGGTATGTTCCTAATCCTTTAAAGATTATCTCACAAAAGTATTCAAAATAAAATTTACACTTAATCTTCAAACTTCTTTGTGAAATAGTTACAACTTGGTATTGTTTCTTTTATAAGGTCCAATATTTATGAGTGTATATTTTGATCTTTCATTTTTAATAGTTTTCAGTCTACAAATTTTATTTATTTCCACAGTCATGACAGTTTATTTTAATTAAATTAAAAACATTATTGATAAACTTCCAATGAATAAATAGTGCTAGACATCGGTAATATAAGGCATGGAAAACATATTTCAAACTATAAATTAGATTTATCGTAATTAACTAACCAATTTCTTAAGTAGGAGTCTACCTGGGTATCATCTTACTTCCTTATTTTCTAATAATTTTTATGCAAATTCATCATCAAGATGAGTTTTGCCAATATTTTTTTAATTCTGTAGCATCTATAACATAGTTATTTAGTTTATAAATCCAGTTACATGAGATAGTTATGAAATAAATTTAGAAGGAGGAAATTAGCACTTAAAATTTTAAAACAGTATAGAAAAAATATAAAATAAAATAAGTAACAAAAGAAATGTTTGATTATTAGCACACATAGTAAGTATAATCATTTTTATTAAACATTTGTGTTATATATATATGTCTATATATCAGGGTATGTATATGCATATATACATGTGCACATGTATGTGTAGTGGGCCACAAGAGAAAATGAATATTATATTTATAAAGCATAAGTACTTACAATTCATACACAAAAAAATGTAGTTACATTCAAAGAAATCATAAATAAATTGGTTTTTTTTGAAATAAGTGTTTCAGAAAGGTCTCAAAGGTAAATTTGTTTTTTATAGATGGATAAGGATTACTAATATTTTTAAGTTTTTGTCATAGCATTATCTACATGACTAAAACAAAACCTTGAACAATGACCATGATAAATGGGATCTGGTTAATAAATAATATTTGTCAAGGGTCTCCCAGCTAGGCTTGAGAGAAATGTTTTGTAATTTCTGGAACATAATTTTGAATTTTCAGGTCAAGAAAACAGACCACAAGCAAAGTTCTCTATGGAAAGTTCTCTAGAAGGCTGTTTAGCTAATACAAAAGCCTTGTTCCTGAAACATCAGTACATTTAGAAGTTGATGGTACCTATTTGTAAATAGGCACATACATGCATATTCCTCTAGCCTTTCCCTTTTTTATTCCTGTAATATTGTCTGATGTAGTTTAAACACAGTGAGTATTCAATGAATGTTATCTGGAGATAAAAATTGCTGTACATTCATAAATTTTTTGATTTTAATGCATCACTAAAAATTAAAAGTGGTTTACAAAGTTCTTCTAGTTTATTATGTCTCAATCATATCTACTATATTTCATATTGAACAGAATAACAAAGTTCCACAATCTTTCAAAAAAGAAAATGAAACGCTAAATACTCTTCAGGACATTTTCAGAAGATATATCATGTCAATGAAAATTAATATTTTAAATTAATTTCTTTTATACAGAAACACTCCATGAGCAGGAGTGGTGGTGAGCAATCCCAGTGGCTCTTAAGACTTACTCTTGGCTTTATGATTAGGGATTACCCCCAGAGTATGTAGTATGTGGTGAGGAGGATCAAACCAGAGTCAGGTACTAAGGCAAGTGACACAAGCCATGTACTATCTCTCCAGCCCTCCCAGAAAAAGTGTTAAAACTTAATTTCAAAATACTACTAGACAATTACTTGAAATAATTCTTGAGAACAACTTATCAAAATGTATACTTTTCCACAGACAGATACAGATACTGTATACTTTCCCGCAGCTAGCTACAGATGCTTTAAACATAGATATAATTTAGCTTCCTTCACTGTCTATATATTTATAACATTAAATATATAGGTATTTGTAACATTATATAGGAAAACACAATTCATTAAAGACCATTATGTTATCTGTTGTATTATGATTATATTAGTCTCTTAAAACACTGAACCAATAAAATTTTAGCTTTTAAATAAAAGAGCTCTAATTCCTATCACTGTTAAATTATTTAAAGAACTTAGCCCCTGAGGCTCTGCTATTTTCTTTTCTTATCTAGGAAGAGGGAATAAAACTCTTAATACTCAAAGTGGGGTCTATATAATGCATGCAGGATATCACTAAATTCCTGTCAGTAAATTTTAGCAAATAAAGATGGGATGCTTGTGATGCATTTTAAGGCAATATTTCTTCAAAATTCTGTCATAACTATGTAGCTAGAGAGATAGTATGGGGGGTAAGTAATTTGTCTTGCATTTGGCTAGCCCTAGCTTGTTCCCCAGCACTTCAAAGATTTGCCCAAGCACTGCCAGTGGTTATCTCTGAACACAGAGCCAGAAGTAAGCCCCAAACAATATAGTGTGTGTCCCCAAAACAAAAATATCTAAAAAGTTGTCAAAATTAGAGATTAGGAAAGTAGTAGCTTAGCCTTTCTTATGGTCAAAACTTTTGCTCATGTGTAAAGTAAAATTT
Organism: Sorex araneus; assembly: GCF_027595985.1. Lineage (NCBI taxonomy): Eukaryota > Metazoa > Chordata > Mammalia > Eulipotyphla > Soricidae > Sorex > Sorex araneus. The sequence continues at coordinate 197,255,748 of NC_073313.1, forward strand.
AGAAGTGTGTGATAAAGACACCAGAAAAAATAATTTATCATATAGATGATATTCCATTATGCTTAGGAGAATATCTAAGACCCAAATCACCATTTTATCTATAGAAATACAAGAATAAGCATATGTTATACAAAAAAATTTACCTAATGCAATATGATATAATTCATAATATATGCATAATTTAAAAAAAATTTTGCCTTTGGGGTCACACCTGGCGATGCACAGGGGTTACTCCTGGCTCTTCACTCAGAAATTACTCCTATCGGTGCTCAGGGGACCATATGGATGCTGGGAATCAAACCTGGGTCGGCCACATGCAAGGCAGACGCCCTACCAGCTGTGCTATCGCTCCAGCCCCTGCATATTGTTTTTTAACCCCACCATCCTGTCATAGTATCATTAACTATTTTCTCTTATTGTTCTTTCTAAATAAAAGGTTAACTGTCCTCCAGTTGGATAGGGAGGTTTTTAAAAAGTAAAACATATTACTCACTAGTAAAATAGCATCTCCAGTGTCTGAGAAAGAATCTTTCACTTCTAAAATCAACTATTATCAGAAATGCTGTAGGAAACTGCCTTCTAGAAACAAGCACCCATTCCTACAAGAGTTAAAATGTAACCCAGACACTAGTAAGGATGATAATAAGCTGAACTTAGAAAGGGAAAGTTGTTGAACACAGTCCTGACATTTTGCTCTCCCAATAGGCTCCATATGGATCCTGTCTATTTTGGTAGCAGTACTATTACTAGGACTGGAGCAATAGCACAGCAGTAGGGTGTTTGCCTTGCATGAAGCCAACCCAGGTTCAAATCCTCCATCCCTTTCCAAGAGCCCAGCAAACTATCATGAGTATCCCACCCGCACAGCAGAGCCTGGCAAGCTTTCCATGGCATATTTGATATGCCCAAAACAAGAAGTCTCACAATGGAGACGTTACTGGTGACTACTCGAACAAATCAATGAACAGCGGGAAGAAAATGCTACAGTTCTAACATTACTAAGGACATCCTCAGATACAGCAGACACCTGGGAATAAACCAGTAGAAACCAACTATAATGACAATGTCTTCAAATGTAAATACCTGGAAATAATTTTTGAGTTGTTATTAGCCATGTTGGATCCCTAAAAGCAAACAGAATTATTTAGACAGAAAGTCACTAGCTATCATCATAAAATGTATCTTCTGTTTTTTTGGAGAAAATTATACTTGGTCACTGGATATACTGACAGTAATAAGAGAGACTGAGTGTAAGGTCAAGTCACAATTGACAACACTTAGGCCTTAAACCTATCATCGCTAATCTATGCTATAATTACTGGTATATCTTCTTTTGTTCCCACCATGTCACTAAGTCCTTCAATAGGGACAAAACATCGTATTCCCTGATTCTTTCACATATTAGAAACTCAAAGGAATTTTATGATTGCACTTATGAAGATAAAATAGCAGCAACAATTAAATGTTTGCCAAGAGCTGGTATTTATTAATCTTTTCATTAAAATGAAATAACATAGGGCTTCTTAAACTTTTCCCACTCATGACCCTTTTTGCCTGAGAAATGTTTACAAGACATTCAGTAAATAAAATATGTATACAAAGAAATCATGTATTGATAATAAATTTATTTAAAACAAATGAATTTGAAAATAAATTTTAGTCACTCCTACATTTGTGACCTCATAAGAAGCTGTGACCACCCAAAATTTAAGAAACCAGGATGTCTATGAGAAATCATGTTGTGTACACCAGCAATTATCTATGTTGTATACACCAGCAATTATCTATAGCTTTTCTCAGTGTAAAAATCATGAGTTGCAAATAGTTATTCCCATCATATTAGAAACAGATATATCATAATATTTTTAGAAATCCTTACTTCACTTTTAAATTTTAAAGATGAAGTTAATATATTGATCAATGGAAATTGATAAATGAGTATTAAAATAAATATTTCCTCTTGTTACTATGTGCAGAAGCAAAATATTAGAAACTTGCCTTGTCTGTCTTCACTTACCACCTTGTTCTTCAGAAAAATAATATTGTAAGTGCAGGAACAGTGCTCTTTCTAGAAATTTTAGGAGACAGAATTCAATCCATGAAGCTGCTGAATTTAGATAATGGTTGAAAATGGTATAGAGGACTGTAGAGAAAGTATAGTAGGTAAGGTGCTTGATTTGCAAACAGTCAAACCAAGTTCAAGTCACACCCTGATGGCCCCACAAAGAGTGAAAATCATTTACTGAAATATAATCAGAAACATTATAATGAACAAATAAAATAAGATATTATCTAAGTTGAATGATAAGAATTTTCCCCCCAATAATATACAGACATATAATTTCTGTTTACTGGAGTGTTGAGTACAAAATTTACATTATTTTATGATTTCCTTGCAAAATGTCCAAACCATAACTTGATCAATTGGGATAAAAGACCATGTTAAACAGTATTATAGGAAGATTATAAAAAAGATCTCATAATGAGATTTTTTTATTTCTTCCACAAATTGAAACAATTAATTTGAACTGACATAGAAATAAAATATAACTATCATATGATTCAGCAATTCCAACTCTATGTCTATACCCAAAGGAAACCAAAACACCAAATTCACTATAGCGTTACTTACAATAGTCAATAAAAGAAAATAACCCATATGTCTATGGACAAGGGAATGGAAATTTATGTATACATACGTAGATGGATATAGATATATTTTTATATACCTGTATGTAGATATCACTGTATCACTGTCATCCTGTTATTCACCGATTTACTTGAGTCGGTGCCAGTAACATCTCCATTTGTCCCAGCCCTGAGATTTTAGCAGCCTCTCCTTACTCATGTTTACTAAAGATTGGTGGCACTTTTCAGGCCCAGGAGAATGAGATCTGTTATTGTTACTGTATTTGGTATATTGAATATCGAATATACCTCGGGGAGCTTTCCAGGCTCTTCCATGAGGCATGTAGATACAAGACACATAGTAAAAGATACATTTGCACACAATTGAGTGCAATCCAGCCATAAAAAGAAGTAAATTCTACTGTAAGAAATACACAACAGACTTTAGCTCGTGACCTTTGAGTCAGCTGTAGCTGTTGCTAGAAGTTTTGAGGGTTTGAAAAAGTTTCAGATCACACTAGTGGTACTCAGATCTTATTTCTGGCTTTGTGTTTCGGGAACATTCCTAGAGTGTTCAGGGACCATATGTGGTGCCCAGTATAAAACCCCTGTCTACCACATGCAGTATAAGTACTGAACTATCACTCCAGCCTAAAAGAGATTTTCTTTCAAAAAGTATGCATTGTAGAACATTTAAGAAGGAAAATGTTATCCCCATAAGCCATCTGTTCCATATGTTGCGTAAGTGCATGTTAGGAGTCAGTTTAACTACTAATAGTGAAGTATATTCTTAATTCTTCACTGATAAAGCATTCTTCATCATGTTCTATAAAATAGTAGAAATAGTACTTTTTCCAACTGTCTTAACACACACTCACATGTGTGGCTAATGAATGACTATTTTAAAATCACAACATAAACACCAAATGCTAAAACTAGTCAAATACTCAGGTGCAGCTTATATCCCATCTGCACCTTATGTGAAAAGCACCTAATATACATTGAAAGTCTGATTTAATCTTCAGGAAAATATAGTTATTTTCCTCCGGAAACTTTCCATCCGTCATAGTATCATTGTCCTAGAAAGAGATTCTTCTCTTCAAAAGAAGTGGTAACAGTGATCATAAGAAGTCAGTCTAAATATTTTAATCTTCACCTTTGAGAGGGTTCCAATACTTTTACATATAAAGTGAAGTATTTATTTGGTTCTTACATTCTTCTCTCTTATGATTTCAAAAAATACATAACCTGGATCCAGTTATGCATACAGAGTTCACTTAATCCTTTGATAATTGTCAAAAGTCATCAAATTTTCTATGTTAGACAGTGGTCAAATTATATAACATACCACAGAATATTGCTCTACTAGTAAGCTTACTTAATAGCTTTACTGGAATTTTAGTCTTCTGTTTCTACCAATATATTGCAATATAAATGTTAGTTTAAAAATTATTTTATGAAAATTTTTTAAAAATAAAAAGATACCAAGAGCATCTATTTTCTTTATTTTATATACACACTCACACACACATACAAACACACTGGATGAAATGCTTGTAACAAGAAAGTATATACTATGAAACAAGATTATAAACCACAGTTTAGATAGGTACATTCTGAGTATCATATAAACATCCTTAGCTGCTCGATTTATGTAACTATAAGTAATTAATTTATAGTCAACATTTTAGGGTAGAGTTCAGTTACTAACCACTATAGTTAGTTTTATTAAAACATGCCATGCAAGAGAAGTAGAGCCTACAAAACACTTTTAAAATAGACAGGCAAGAACTCCATTTTACTTAGTGTGTGGTCACAAACTTGACATTCAGAGACTGAGGTGGGCTTCTCTCAGAGCACACTATTTAAAATACAAAGCTTGATTTCAGACAGCTAAGCTGACACATAGCTCAAAGACAGTAAACCCTTCAGTCCCTAAATGTTCAGTTATTGCAATGGAAGAAAAGAGCGTGCTTCTATGAACTGTAACTGACATTAATTGTATGTGTCTGTATTTCATCTTCACTGGGTTTTCTGGGGGGAAAAACCTGTCAGAATATAAGAATTCATGAAGAGAAAATATTTACTATATTATTTCAGGGTAACCTATTATACTTTCAGAGTGTTACCGGGCAGACAAAAAAAAAAAAAACTAGTCAGCTTAGAGATCACATGATAACAAAGGAAACAAGCCTTCCATAAAAACGTTAATATTTCTGAAGTGGTTACATGCAAATTGAAAGACGAAAAGTAATTTGAGTTTCAATTTCTCAAATCCTAGTATGGTGTTAACTATATTAGGTGGTCTAGAATGGAAGTCCTATCTGTGGGGGTAAAAAAAAGTAAATAAAAATGCCCTACATATGAAGCAGAGGAAAATAAACTCATTTTTCACCTCTCCCCAGAAAGGATATTAAATTTGGGATACCCCATGTGCTCTTTCAGCCAATATGAATTTATATTGGAAAAGTAAACAAAGATGTGCTCTCTTCAAATATCTGAGGACATTTTCTTTAAAGGCAACACCTTTAGGAAAGGAGAAACTCACGGAGCAAAAAGTGATCTAAGAATTGTTTTAGTCCTCTACCCTACCTTTATCAACTACTGGGTTAGGTGAGTAAAACAAGGATCCAGATAGTGTCATGATTAACTTAAGTTCTCAAAAACAGTGCAAAACTATTTGAGTACATGGGTCCTCAGTGATTTTTTTAATAATAATTGCTGCCCCTTGACATCCAAATTTAAGATCACCTTATAATTTAACAGAAAACTTAAGACATGATTTTCAAATGCTCCTCTAACTTCTCACACAGGAAAACCATACAGTGGAGAATATAGTAATACAGTGGAGAATACCAAACTATAATCAATAAAATATATTAAGGTAAAATTGTAGAAATCTTTCCTTTTCCATCTTATGAAAGTTATTCTATTTATTTTATTATTATTATTTTGGGGGGTCACACCCAACAATGCACAGGGGTTACTCCTGGCTCTGCACTCAGGAATTACTCCTGGTGATGCTCAGGGATGCTGGGAATAGAACCCTAGTGGTCCGTGTGCAAGACTAACGCCCTACTCGCTGTGCTATTGCTCTAGCCCCAAAAGTTATTCTATTTATACAACCATGGGCTTAAGGATGAACATAACAAAACATCTGAAATTCGTCTTACTAAATCACTAAAATAATTAGAACGAAAATTTTCCTCTGAGTAGCTTAACATTTCCACTCTTTCCATTACAGTGTAAATATTTTCTGTCACTGTCATCCCGTTGGTCATCGATTTGTTCAAGTGGGCATCAGTAACATCTCTCATTGTGAGACTTATTGTTACTGTTTTTGTGATATCCAATACCCCCGGGTAGCTTGCCAAGCTCTGTCACTCGGGCTCAATACTCTCGGTAGCTTGCCAGGCTCTGTGAGAGGGACGGAATAATCGAACCCGGGTTGGCCGCATGCAAGGCAAACACCCTACCACTTTGCTATCTCTCCAACCCATAAAGACTCTGCCCTGCTCGCCCACTGGCCTGCTTAGGAGTTGGGATGTGCACATAAATATTTTCAATGTCAAAAAAAACACATATCTGGGGCTGGAGCGATAGCACAGCCGTTATGCATGCAGCCAACCTGGCTTCGATTCCCAGCATCCCATATGATCCCCTGAGTAACATCAGGAGTAATTCCTGAGTGCAGAGCCAGGAGTAACTCCTGTGCATTGCCGGGTGTGACCCAAAAAAAGAAAAAAAAAAGAAATAACACATATCAAAGTGACATGCTCTGTAGACCTGGAATACATGTTTAAAAAAGAAGGATTACTAACTTAGTTGGAAAAAGGCAAGGAGGAATAATTCAGACAGAAAAATAAAGTGTTTATGCAAAAACAGAAGTTTTATGTGCAACTCATACTTACTTCAGGATATACTGAGAACTTGCACAAGACTGGATAAATTGAACATACACATTTACAGATTATAAAAGAACTTAATTTAGACTTTTTTTGGTAGGATTATTTAACCTATATAAAGAAAAAAATGTGTTTCTATATGAACCTCAGCAACTGCATTGCATAAAACTCCTCATTATTGAGAATTCATTTTCTTTCAAAGATTATTCCTTTATTTTTCCTTTGCATAAAGAAATAAAGAAGATCAAAACCAAATAAAAGGGGACTATACCTGTGAATTGTTTGGTTATACATGAAGAGATTGTAGAATTCTTGTTCTGTAATTCCCAGGTTCTGCAAGAAGTGAATGATATGATGAAATTAAGAGTTTTCAGGATATGTACTGGGGTAGGGAAAAGACGTATAAATAATAAAAGAAAGGCCAAGCAGGTATAGGTGAGGAGAGCTTTCAGGAGCTGGTGTAGGTCTAACACCTGGGCAAGGATAGATGGACTAAAGGAGGATCAAATAGCAAAAGCTCAGTTCTGAATGTTTTAAGCTGATAAAGAGTTCCAGAGAAAGGTTTTTCATTCAAGAAAGCCTTATTGTGGGCTGAAGCCATATTATAGTGGGTAGGGAGTTTGCCTTGCACATGGCCAACCGGGTTTCCATCCCCAACATCCCATACGGTCGTCTGAGCACTGCCAGGAGTTATTCCTGAGTGAAACGCCAGGAGTAACCCCTGTGCATAGACCGGTGTAACCCCAAAAGCAAAAAAAAAAAAGGCAAAGAAAAGAAAGAAAGAAAACCTTATTGTAGGAAAAACTTCAAGTTCAGACTCTTCTACTTCAGCCTTTAGCAGCCACCCAGGAAGGACGCAATTGAGAAAATGGAGGCTTGTCTGTAGGTACGGCCCTAGTAGGCTTTCAACCAACTGTGTCTCTCCAGGCAACTTTTGTTGATTTAAAAATCACCACAGCTACCTCACTGACTTTACAGATTTTTTTAAAGTTCTAAGTAAAATGACATTTTAAAAAGTCCTGTGTAAAGTAATAGCTGTTGTTTTTAATGTGTGAGGAGTTCAGGACTTGAAAGTAATTAACCTACAAAAATCTCTTCCTTCATGTTCATTTAGGGTTTAAACTTTTATTTGGCAATATGAGATAGATATTGAAACAAAATTATTCATTTTTAGTCTTTTTATTTAATTTTTTATAAATTAAAAAAGCATTTTTTTCACTCTGTGTTAAATAAGTATTTTGTGACAGCTAATGGATTCAATTAAAGTAAATTTTAATTCTTATTTGACAGATTATAAGCAGGCTGCCTTTTGTTCCTCCAGATTGATTTAAAGCAAATTGTTCTTTGTATTACAAAAACATTAAATGTATTTAAAGTTTTTTTAAAATTTGAATTATGTGAAATAGTCTAACAGTTTAAGTTTAAACGAGGCAATTAGCTGGTTACAACTGAAACTACCAGGCCCTATTTAAAATAATGAGGTCTGACAGTTATGGAATCTGAATTATTCATTGATAACTAGCTTTTCCTCATCTGCAAACCATGGCTAACATTAATAACAGAGGTGTAAGTGTGATAACCAAAGAGTCTGACATTAAGAACACACATGCAAAAGTGCTAAATTCTTATTTAATTAAAAAGGATCATGATAGCAATATTTTTCCTGAAAGAAAATCATTAGGCAAAATGTGTTTTCTCATATATTTCATCTTTTCCTTCTTCTAAGGTAAATTTTGCATAAAGAAATAATTTTATTGCATATAAAAATAATTTCTTAATCATGGATTACCAGTAAAATATAAAGAAACAAAAACATTTCTAATTGTTAAATCTTTAAGATAATCATTTTAGAATTCTAACTCCTTATTTATAATCTTGAGAAGCAAGTAAATTATACACTTCAACTTTTTAATTGAAAGAGAAAAGTAGACTTTAATAAATTGCATGCAAAAAGACAAATAACTCAATTGATGATCATTTAATTGAAGTGAATACTGTGATTACCATGAACCAATTTACTTATTGGCAGCACAGTTCAAAATTGATGGAATAAATCCAGTTTCAGTTCCCATAATTTTTCAGCAAAGAAAAAATACTTGCAAGAGGTCATAAAGCATAAATCCATATTGTCCTTCTCAGTCAGAAATGGTGCATGTAACTAAAGGAGGTACTACCCTTGAATGTATGTATGGGTAAAACTAAAAGGAACAATTTTAAACTGATCTTTGCTACACTGAAACACAAGTTTGAAAAAAAAAAACAAAAGAAAAAAAGGAAAAACCAAACAAAAATCAGCCTTTTGATTTGCTACTCTCTTTAGGAATATATCTCTTCACTTTGAATCAATTCAATAGCAATTCAATTTCTATTTTTTTTATGCCCAAACTGAGATAGTCTGAACTCTTACAACAATCAAGTTGTTATCTCAGCATAGCGTTGATCTATATCTGTTGTTTTATTGCATTTTTTTAAATTAGGGGACAGGAGATAGTATAGTGGCTAGGGTACATGCCTAGAATGAAACTGACTAGGGTTCAAATCTGAGGGCCCAAGATCACAGGGTACATTGTCAGAGGACCAGAGCACCAAGAAGTTGATATAGGGAAACGTTGTTTCTCAGGATCTGAGTAGCATCACTTCCTCAAGCCCTTGATTGAACTATTGACCCAGTTATCTGACAAATCACAGAGAGGGACCCCAGGTGTCCCAAGTTTCACTTGGGAGAAACTCCCTCTCTTCAAAGATATAATTTAAGTGGCCCCCATCACCAGATTATTCTGATTTTTCCACGCTAATAATAACAGCAACCAAGTTCCCATTTAATCAAAATTTATTGTGAGGCAATTCCTGAGCTTTAGTCTTATATCATCTCCATTTTATATTTTGGAAAACTGAACTTCTGAAAAGTCAAATAAAAAATAGGCCCCAACTCATACATTAACACTGTCACTGTCATCCCATTGATCATCAATTTGCTCGAGAGGGCACCAGTTACGTCTCCATTGTGAGACTTGTTACTGTTTTGGGCATAGCAAATAAACTACGGGTAGTGTGTTTTGCCAGGCTCTGCTGTGCTGGCAAGATACTCTAGGTAGCTTGCCGGGCTCTCCAAGAGGGGTGGAAGAATACAACCCAGGTCGGCTGCATGCAAGGCGAACAACCTTCCTGCTGCGCTATCGCTCCAGCCCATACATTTATACCTATACATAAATATACAGGTATAATTCAGACTTTGGTCATTATTTTTATTCTAAACCATCACTCTAGATTCCTGCAATGCTTCAACTCAAGGAAATCCATGTCACCTTAGAGACAATCAGAAATATAATTCATATATGTCCTGACATGAGAAAGTCAACAAGTCTTATAAATCATAGGTAGAACATTCACACAAATAAAAATATACACCCAAATAGATAAGTCAAACATTTTCAAATAATAAGGCAAGAATATCCTGTATATTTCAAGTTTTATCCGTGGCATTCATCATCAGTACATGCTTGAAAAAATAAGAAATGACTCTAGTTAAGCTTTGAATGGGTCCCAAGAGTACAAGTAGAGGATGTCCAAAAATGGCCTTTTAGATATGTCTCTGTTACTGGATTTATGGCTCAGTGCCTATGCATTTGTAACCCAGTGGTCTTTTAGTGAGACTTACAAAAGGAGGATTTGAAAGATGTTTTTTTTTATTAGTACAGATATATATGCCCTAACCTGATTTTTTCAGTCATTTATGGTGTACCTATCATGCTGTGCAGATGGTCTCATTGGTCAAGAGAGAAACCCCAATATAATAATTAATAATCAATATGTCTGGCCTTTAAGTTCACCCAGAGGAGAAATGAAACGCTGATATAGAATCTCTCCCTGAAGGAAGAAAAACACTGAGAGGGGAAAAAGAGGGCAAGAAGAGGCACCCTTAGAGGAACATAAATAGTGGAGCTGTCTGGAGTTGGGTTCTGCTTGGTTTGGTCTAAAATGCTGTAAGTGAATGACACATAAAGTTTACATCGGCCTTCTTTTTAATAATATCATGAATATTAAATAAAACAGTAAAATGGAAGAGTATTATTTTTGCAGTGCTTTCTTTGGCAGGTGCCCTGATGCCCCCTCCCTCCCAACTGAGCTGCACAGCTTGAAGCAGATAAAGGAAGAATTGGGTATGAGTCTATTACTAATGATCTCTGGACAGGAAATTATTGCAGTTTCTTAGGTTAGAATATGGTTAGAATAACTCTTTAATAAAAAAACCTTAAAAGCATGTCCCTATGTTTTTTCTTTCCTAGCCCCTTACATTTTTATTCCTTCTCCTTCTCTCTTTTCCTCTCTGCATAAACACTTTAAGAAATCCTGGCCAAGTCATTTGAAACTCCAAGATGCAATCCCACTGATTATTTTATGCTAATGAATGAACTATCTAGCAATATAATATTTCACTTTTTGTGCCCTCCTGGTGGTAGCATAAGATAAATTCCTGAGTATCTTTAATTAACTAAAGGAAGCAAAAAGAAATCTCTGTGGATTAATAATATTTATGACTCTAAGATGAACAAAATAACAGATGAGGGTGGGAGGGGGCAACTAAACTGTAGACAAATCTTAGAGAGTTAATTAAAACAAAATTCATGCTTATTTTGGCCTCTTTATCTGCATACAGTATTGATGCCAGGGAACAATAAATGGAGAATTTTAAGTGTTCTTGTCCTTCCTCCAGCCTTAGTTTAAATATTCTGTCTTTCTCTATTTTTCTTTTCTCTTTCCACCACCTACTTATATAACACACGCACACACACACACACACACACACACACACACACACACACAAGGTTTGGGTGCACACGTGATTGTGCTCAGGGATCACTTCTGACTCTGTGCTCAGGGATCACTTCTTTCAAAACCAGAGTGGTAATTTGATAGGTTTCAAGGCAAGTATCTCATACATTGTATTATTTCTCCAGCTTCTGTTTTTAGAAATACTGTGACCAACAAAATATAGGCACAACACAGAGCACAAAATTTGAGGCTAAATAAAAGAAGAACTTGGAAATAGGGTAAATTTTTGCAAACAGACTCACAAATCTATTTGTTCTGCAGAATGCTTTAAGATCTAGGAAACAGGTAGACAAAAAACTTCTTAGCTTGAATTAAATAGGTATAAAGATAATAGTAAATGAAAAATAAAGCCAATATCATTCTTGATGAAATTATAATTCTTAGTAGTGTTTACATTAATTTCTATATGATTTCCAATACTCATTTTTTTTTTTTGCTTTTTGGGTCACACCTGGCGATGCACAGGGGTTACTCCTGGCTCTGCACTCAGGAATCACCCATGGCGGTGCTCAGAGGACCATATGGGATGCTGGGAATCGAACCCGGGTTGGCTGCATGCAAGGCAAACGCCCTACCCGCTGTGCTATCACTCCAGCCCCGCCAATACTCATTTTTTAAAATTTATATGTGACATAATATTATAGCACTATTATTGTTAATAGTAGAAAGATAAGTCACATAATATGTCAAAATATAGTATTGTGTACTAATAAGCTATTGCAAGAAGTATTCAACCTTCATACCAAATGAGCATTCAGTTTGGAAACTAAAATAATAATATTATTTTCTACAGTTTTTACATTTTGTTAGCATCTAGAGTAGTCACTAGTGACCTGTTAAAATCTCTCAGTAATACCTCTTCAGTGAATAACTAAAGGACATCTAGAACTTTCTTCAGGTTCAGTATTATAACTTATATGAAATCTTTTTAATAACCATTATTCTTTCTGAACCAAAAATCATATTTTTGACATTAGTCCTATTTTCTATCCTATAGTGTGGAACCTCAGAATATTAGTCATGGAAAGTTGCTAGAGTGTCTTGCTGCCAGGATACCTCACAATCAGAGAAAGTTGTATTCTTTAATGAAGTGGTCATTCACTTCTGTAAGAAGCATACTTTTCTTCACCTTCCTAGGGCTCAATAAGGTCATAACATTTTCCTGGAAAACTGGGACTGCCAAGTCAGATTGTGCAAGTGGTGCAGAAAGGTACTCAGACAGAGGCAAAGTAGGTGAGGACAGGGATTTGCTTTTTGCCTTGCAACCCAGTCCCAAACACAGAACTGTTCTGCCACATGCTCTTTATAATCAGACAGCATCCCTTCTTTAATCTAAGTCTTGTCTACTCAAAACTGGTTAGGTTGTACAAAATTATCATTTAGGGATTTTAAAAAGTGAACATGCCAGTGTAAAACTATGTAGAGTTAAACATTAAAAAAATTTCAACTCAGTGGGCCACAGGTAAAACAGATAGGAAGTTTGCCTCGCACATGGTCAATCTGAGTTCTAATTTCTGGCACCCTTAATGATTCCTGAGTGCAGAGACAAAAGTAAACCCTGAGCACAGCCAAGTATGGCTCTCAAATCAAAATAATAATAATAATAATAAGCAGAAATGATTTTAATTCAATTCCTAAACATTTATAACTTATTTGACTCTTGCCACCATTTCATCAAATTATGATTATTCTGAGGGATAACATATTTGTGGCAATGTTAGCAAAATGATAGATACAGAAATGTCGTAAAATCTATGCAGTTAAAATCAAAGCAATCTATCACTTCTCTGGAACTAGTATTCTACTGCTCATGCTAATACAAATAACTAAGAGATATTTATAGCAGACCAGACAATTTTACTTATTTTGGAGTTTGGGTCACACTCAGTAAAACTAACGAGCTTCTTTCAGCCCACTGCTTAGTGGTTACTCCTGATGACATTCAGAGGACTATGCAATGCTGGGAAATAAACCTGGGCTACCAGCAATCAGTGCATATGCTCCCTTGAACTATATTCTGGGCCCTAGATAAGACAATTACAGTGGGGCAGAAATGCCCTTAGTAAATTAGTGGCAGTCATTTAAAATTTCTGGTCGTGAATTTATTATGCCAGTGATTTTTCAATTTTTTATCTCTGTAGACAGGCATTGGTCCAGGCAGTTGAAAACCACTGATTTATAGTGCCAGTATTTTATGATAAAAATCAAAGACTATAGTCATAGGTATATTTGAAGCATCACCAACCATAACAGACTCACAATGGGAAAATATTTCTTTAACATTAGAATTCCTTCTGGGTATCTTCCCTCATGGGATTTGTTCTTTCATTGAATTACTCATTTTAATTGAGAATTATAAAACCACACAGGGGGTATCACCATGCTGAGATGAAAATGACTGAAGTTTTCATAGACTTCTTTTTTGTGTATGGTAGGTTGATGATAGCATGCTCCAGCTTAATTTAATAGATAAAACAGTTCTGTTTCTTAAATACAGGAAACAGATGAAATTGTACTTGCTTTTCACAGCCAATATCTAAATAATTGCATTTCTAATTTTCATCTTCCACTAAAATATTCAGAGCCTTTCATCAACAAAGGCTTATTTCTTAACATTATTGTCAGTTTGATTTTCAGATTGCTTTTATTAACTTCAGGAAAACACACTCCCACTCATATTTCCTATGGAAATCTTTATGTCTTAAAATTTCCCATGATCCTATTACCAAACTATATATTGCAGAAAATAAAAATCCCTCTCCTTTTAAACAAAATAGAAGCAAATGAAATCTGCAAATAGAAAGGTCAATGATAAGGCAAGATTAGTTTATATAAAAATACTTTATGTCAGGTAAGGAATTAACACCTACATATATAGAACATAGCATAAACACATATCATGAAACTAATCTGTCACACAGCATGAGGTTGCCCCAAAATTAGATAACAAAAGAAAAAAGATCACTAGGTACCGGGATTCCAGAATCACAGACTTAGTGAAGCATCAAGGCATTAGCACTGGCTGGCCCAGTGGTGAGATTCACACTTTTTCTTCCTTTTTCCATTTGCCTCCCCACTACCTTGCCTTGCTCAGGAATTGTACTGTGGATGTGGTACTCCCACACTTGGTTGTGGGGCTTACAAACTTGTATTTTCCTTCTGGATTCAGCAATCAGGGGATGGCACAACTTGTTACTGCAGTGGAAATCAGAAATTTTTCAGTCTTTTTCTAGCTTCCACACTTTTTCCTATTTTAAAAGCCTGCTCCTGACTTTAGAAAGAAATTCCATTGATGTTAATTTCCCTTTAGCCGAAAAGCTCTTCTCCTTTAAAATTATTTTGAAAATGCTATCTTTTATTGGGTACATACTACAATAATAAGCATAACTGACATTTATTGAACAATTGACTTGTGTTTGGAAGTGAAGACCAGAGGTTGCTAGCCATCTACCCCTGTGATAGGACAGTCTTCCCTGATAGGGCTACCCTAGATCCCTGACTACACTTCCGTGTGGAGTTGGCTCTTCTGTGGAGTGTGGAGCCTGAAGTTACAGTCTGGGTTCAGAGTCTGACTTTACATCTTCCTTTTCTTTTCTTTCTTGAATTCAGGTTTTAGATCACCCTCAGAAGTTCTTAGTGCTAACTTCTAGCTCTGTGCTCAAGGATCACTCCTGGAAGTGCTCAGGGGATTATATACACCATCAGTGATCAATCTGTGGTCAGCCATGTGTAAAACAAGTGGCTTAACCCTGTTTATCAGCATCTGATTTCTCATATTTGAATCATGACTGCTATCATTGTTTACATGATTTTGAGCGAGATAAATATATTTGTACATATATTCATATTTTGTATGTGTATGTATGTATCTTCTGAAGCCTGTCTCCTTATCTCAAAAATATAACCATATCTTATAAGTTTTTAAGAGGCTTAAGTAGATTAATATACTTCTAGAAGACCATCTGACACAGTATGATCAGTAACGCTCATTACTGTGATTACACAACATTGTCTAATCAAATTTTATACTATAATCTATGCTCCAGAAGAAATAATAATATATAAGGCATGTTTTTTATCTGCTAGAATTATTCAGGTCAGGCATAAAAACCTTAAACTGGGAAAATATTAGCTTTAGTAGGTGCACAATATATGCTTAATTTAATTTAAATGTTAAAAGGAAGTCTTATGCTAAGTTTTAAATATATTCCTTAAAAGCAAGCCTCTTACAAAACTCCTTTTCATAAAATTTTTATTAAGTCAAGTTTTTAAAAACTACATATTCAGCATTTTACCAGAAGGGAAAAAATTATCTTCAGAGATTTAAAAATGTTTAGTATTGCAAATCATATTTCACATCATACAAGTAAATATCAGTTACCATATCCTAAATGTGAAAACTTGTTAAAACTTGTTTTCCTTAAGTATTCTTGTTAGATATGCAAATAAAAAATAAACTATATAGTAGTTTTTTCCTTCAGAATGATTATCTTGAATGGTGATATTTAGTGTGCTGTTCTCTTTGAGATTAAATATGCAAAGGAAAAGCTTTCCCATAATTTTTCCCTTAGAATATTTTAATAAAAGATTAACTTCTTCTGCAATGAGCAGTTTAATGTTTTAAACTTGCAAAGCTTTCTGATTTTACCTTACTGTTTTTATCACCTTGAATCAGAACCTTCTCTTGCTGTTTTTCCAACCTTTCAAATGGTGGTAGACAATGATGAAGGTAGGGAGAATGCCAGCAAACACAGTTTCAAGACCTCTTTGCCCCACCAGCACGCAACTCATTTAACAGTATACAAATGATTTAACAGTAATACCAGCTGAGTTCCCACAGGAAATCATTTCCATTCCCACCACTGCTTGCAGATGGAGGTCATGTTCCTCTCTCTCCTTAGTCACTGCTCAGCCAAACTATTCATATTTACATAATTCTCCCAGTAGTGTTAGGTAAACTTTTAAAAATCAGAGCAGTGTGTAGAGTTGCAGTTCCAGAAAACATTGTGAAATGATAAGAAAGACAAGATCCAGGGCCAGGGCTAGATGAATTTGCATTTCGCCTTTCTGGATATTCTCCAGATCCACTTATCTCACATCAGTTTATGTTTGAGAACCATTCCCTCAACTACACATATTCCCTCTGGGTTCTAGTTATGGTTGTTTCCTTCCTCCTCCCCTTCCTCCTTCTTTGCCTCTCTCCATCCCTCCCTTCCTCTCTCCCTCCCTCCCTTCCTCTCTTCCTCCTTCCCCCTCTCTCTCCGTCCCTCTAGGTGTCTGTGTCTGTGTCTGTCTGTCTCTGTGTCTGTCTGTCTGTCTCTGTCTCTGTCTCCCTCTGTCTCTGTCTGTCTGTCTGTCTGTCTGTCTGTCTGTCTCTCTCTCTCTCTCTCTCTCTCTCTCTCACTATTATTGGTCTCAAGGTAGTTTCACCAATTGCTTATCAGTTTCATATAATTCCGCCGTCTATTCTCTTGTAAATTTCTCTTCTCTAAAGTCTCAATGGCCTTTAGCGTGTATTAGCCTTTAGTCCCTGAAATTTACTGATCTTGCATCAGTGGGACTGGGACTCCAGAAATAAGTACAAATGTAAAATACATTTGTTGTTGGGACAAAACTGGGAGCAGAGAATGTGTTCAAAGTCTGTTTTTATTTGTTTGGGGGCCACACCTGAATGTGCTCAAGGATTACTCCTGGTGACAATCAGCGATTACTTCTGACAGCACTCAGGGATTTGTTTGCAGTGACAGGACCAACCCTAGGTTGATACAAGGCAAATGACTTGTTTTACCAGTGTACTACTTTTTTAATGCAGGGAATTAATTTTTTTTCCCTGTGTTGACCTTCATAGTCTTTCAAAGGCTGTTCAATATCTCCCTTGCACTGGAATAGCACCAGGCTTAATGCAAATGTCACAAGCCTGGGAAACAGGAATGCAGCATTGACTCTTTCACTCACTGACAAGTTGTAGGACCTTAGGCAAGTCATTAATTTTCCTGATTCCAGCTTTTTCCATAGGAAGAAGGAATAATTCATGGTATTACTATTTGAACTATATCTTCAGAAGGGATATAGTTCTTACTGGCAGTAAACTATTACGGTAAAGTATTGGTTTGTTCATATGTACCAGTTATGAAGTCCATATTTTCATGTAGCCTATATATTAATCTATATTATTTTGAGGTATAGACAATAAACACGAGGGAAGATCCCCTAATAAATGTGTTTTCTTGTACTCTCTAGTTAAATGCACAGTGTCCTATTATATTTCTGACTTTCCAAAAGGTTATGCCTCCTGTGTGATGTTTTTGAATGTACATTCAAGCATTTTCTTGATCAGAAAGCATGGTCTCTTTCTTTGTATTTGTAATAATATTTTACAATATTATTACAAATATTATTTCTAATAATATTTTATTTGTTTCCTAATAAGCTTAGCCTTTTTACAACTCTGGTTTTGAACATACTATTTCTTCTATCCCAAATGTTTATATTAAAGTTTTCATACTTCTCTTTTACTTTCAAAACTCCATTCAAATATTAATTCTTCTGTCAAATGTTATTTTGCACTCAACTTCTCTTTCTATTCCTGGTCCCTATCTCATCTTATTTTCGGTCTAATACTTACAACATACCCCCAACCATTTCTGATAGTCTCTGAGCTCCTTTCTCACCTTTAATTCCCTATGAAAAGCCACACATAAAATTTTGATTTGTAAATGACTAGCTAGAATACCTCTCCTATAATAGAGCTGCATTATTTACTTGTTATGGCCTTGGGGGATGGGTTGTTGGTGAGGAATGGTTTATTCTGCAACATCCTAGATATTATCTTTTTCCAAGGCTGTTTCATCTACATACAATGTTTGCTAGGTAGTTACTACCATTAATGGGTAACTTGTTACAGTTTCTGTGCCAGCTCTTGCTGTTTAACCTTGCACTTGAATGATAACCTTTCTACAGCCTTATGAACCAAACTCTGCTATCTTCAGACTTTTCTTCTGCAACTTCTTACCTCTTTCAGACTTCATAGAAATATAGCTCGAGCTTCACTCTGAATCAGTCATGGATTAACACAGATGTTCACAAAATTATTTGGCGCAGAGTTCTCTTTTTTGAAAATAATTAAGCTCCCTCTCCTACCTTTAGCCCCAGCCCCAACCTACCTACTTTCCTTGCAGTCTAAGGCTTCTACTGCCTTCTAGATGTTTCAATGGTCCCCTGGAGCTGTTATCACCCATTTGGGGAAATACTGAAGGGGAATATTGTGCTGGTTTTATCTATCAAAACCTCTAAATTTTTTTCAATATCAGAAATAAGATATTTTTTCATTTTTATCATTCATGTGTTCACTAGAATAGCACTTTTAATTTCCTTCAAGACTTTTTCTTCGCATTTACAATTTGACTAATGGTCTTGCTCTCAACTTACATTCCTTGTGACATTCCTTCCTAACTAAGTTTAATCATTTCCAGCTTTTACTTAAATAAAATGAAAGACACGTGACTCTTTCTTTCTCTGAACACTTCAAGGTCATCATAGTTTTAACTGGATGAATATTAATATTGTTATGTCTCAGCAAAAAAGGGATATCAGAGAGAGGTAATGTACATACATAGAAAGTTCTGGTTGGTTGTGGAGCCACTGGCAAAACACATTTATTGATAAATATAACAGACTTACATAGGTGTAACTCATGATAATCAAAGCATTGTAATAGTAGCATCAATGATTAACATAGTGATCAAAGTGATATTAAAGATCACCATAATAAAATATTGAAATATTATGAAAATGTTTAACTGTTGATGTAAAGATTAAAATAAGCACATACTCAAAACTATACTATCACAAAATCTTTTAAAATGCAAATCACAATAAATTGTTTATGATTAAATATGAAAAACTCTGAAATTATAGCAGAGCATAGATGGTATTAATTTTTTTGTTTCTATTTTTTTTATGACTCCTCTGGCTGAATCTGATTCCTCTAACTAGTCACTTATTTTCTAGCCTTAATATCAGTCCCTCTTTTTATCAGTGAATCCTCATACTATAATCAAATTTCTTTTTTGGTAAGTACTTGAGTGCAGATTTAATTATATAAATTATAAGTATATGAATCTTTAAAACTTCTGGGACCATGTTTTGTGTTGTGGGGGAAAAAAATCTAAATCTTTTGGCGACATACTTACTACTAGCTAATGAGATCTGCCCGGGTCAGCAAATCAAAGGAGTTTGTTTCATAATAAACATCTAGGAAATTCTAAAACTTGGGATTTTCTTTTATTTAATGTCTTTGCTAGTGTTACGTTTTTTCAGAATTGTATATTTTAAATATTCTATTTTTAGTAAAGAATAGACTAGCAATAGCTAGAATTTCAAAACAAAGTTTCAAGTGGTATATCTTAAAGCTTTATCTTTTATTCCCTGCCATTCTGTAATTTTGTTTCATTTCTTATGTTTTATTTTATTATTATAATTATAACATACTTACTACTAGCTGACTTATAAAATGGCAGAATGACATTTATCTCACTCTTCTAAAAGAGCTAATATAAGATATGCAGTGACAACTTATTACTCACCCCCTCTTTCCTTTTTATAAGTTTTCAGGAATATTTTAAAACTACCAAAAGAAACCAAGCTCATACTTTCTCAAGTTTTTGCCTACTATTTTGTTTTCTTGCTTTACTGCATGACTTGAAGAAGCAAGTTGAAAATTGTCAGAATATTGTCAGGGGCAATGCATGCTAAAACCAATCTAGTTTTACCACCTCTATTAGCTTTTCCACTTTCCATGAAAAAATTATTTCTGTCAATATTTTAATTTCAACTCGATGAGGTGGAAGGAATGAGTGACATTAAACAGATGGTTGTCAGAAAACTGATGACTGCATACAGTGTTGTGATTAAGAATTAAGGAGTAAATATATGCAGCTAGTTGTAAATACCTGGCATCTACACATATCTCTGAAGGAACTCAATCTTAAGGATTATATTTGACTGATAAAAACATACTTTGATAATGTATTTTAGTAAATTACTAAGTTATTTCATAAGTATTGGCTATGCCTCTAAAGGTCAATAAAAAAGGAAAACTTAGGTGGACATAAATATGAACAAAGAATGATTACTCAGATTTCTTATTGACTTTCTAAACAGCTTGAGTGTTATGTGTCAGGTGCATAGATAGAAAGAAATATAATTAAAATCATGCACATTATTTGCCTGTGGTTATTAAGGTCAGTGAAGACCCTTAATCAGTGTAATTTATACCATACTGCAATTTCAAATTAATATATGATTTTCCCCGTTCTGAATAGTTAGTATTAGGGATAAAGCTAATGTGAATAAGGAATGTTTAACAACAAGGTTTGAAACACTTTTTTGACTTATTTAATGGGCAGAGTTGGGTCTCATAGAATTAAAGTCCCTTCACCATATATACATAAAAATGACCTTATTTAGAAATAGGCTCTTTGCAAATGAGTTAAGGTCATTAAGAAGGTCTAAATCTTATATGACTATGTCCTCATAAGACAGTGACATTTGGACACCAGGAGAGAAATGCAGATAGAATGATACGTAAGATGAAACAGAGGTTGGAATAATGTATTTATAAGCCAAGTAATGTCAAGAGTTGCCATAAGACAACAATGAGGAAGGAGAGAAACTTCAAATAGATTCTCTCACAGCTCTCTGAAGTAACCAAACCTGACAGCAATACCTTAATGGAAGTTTTCTAGTCTGCAAAGCTAGGAGACAATAAATTTTTGTTACTTAAGTGCTGCAGAGGCTTTGTTATGGTGGCCCTAGGAAAGTAATACAACCTACAATCAGGTATGTATTGAAAATTTTTTAGTCACACACATATATCAGACAAAGTTTTTACAAAAGTCACCATATGATGCATTCTGACATTTTCTAACCTCCACATTCAAAATTTTTTCTGGTCATAATTCATAAAATATTGATTTTTTTAAAAAATCAAGAAACAGTTTGAAAAATATTACCATGATAAGGAAAAACAAAAATTTGTTTCTAGATAGAGTTTCTCTTTTATTTGTTGTGACTGAAAAAGATCTGAGACAAAATCAAGTTTTAAAAGGACATGATAAGCATGCTGAATAAGAAATATCAAATCTACAAAAACAATTCCCATTCATGAAAAAATCTTTAAGTTATTTTGTGCCATTTTATTCTGTTTCTATGGTTTGTTTTGGGGCAAACTTTCAGTGCTCAGGACTAACTACTCCTGGCTCTGTGCTCAGGGATCACTTCTGGTAAGGTTTGGGAGGCTATTTGTGGTGCTGGGGATTGCACCAGAGTTCATTTACTTTCAAAGCAAGTATTTTTGTTTTAGGGTCATACATAGAGGTATTCAGTGCTTACTCCTGACTCTACAGTAAGCAGTCATTCCTGGTGAGCCTTGGGGAACCAGATGGGATGTTTGGTATCAAACTTGCATCAGTCACATGCAAGGCAAGCACCCTAGCCTCTGTACTCTCTCTCTCTGGCCCCACTATTTTTCCTTGTAATTTAAAGTAAAAATCCTTTTGATTTTCTGTTCTATTCTTACAGATGTGAGGATTTGCATTTTTCCAATAAATAATAATGACGAATAATTTTTTCTATTGCTTGTTAGCATTCTGCATGTTCACTTTGTAGAAGCAATTGAATATTCAGGGTATTTAAAAAATATTACAGTTTTTGTATCATTGCTGTTAAGCTTAAAGTTGTTGTAGATCTTATATTATCACACTGTCCCTCTTAACAGAAGTTCTTTAGCATTAGCACAAACATTCCAAGTCTAGGATTGATAGCTGTTCTGATTCCTGCCACAGTCCTCCAAAGACAAATTCTCACCCAGTCACCATTTGGTGGTAGTTTATCTTGAGCAAAGCAGCAGATTTTAGTAGGTGAAGATCTGTGAACAGAAGGAAATCGCTCATTAAATTGTTATAATCTCTACATCAGACACAAACGACAGACTTAATTTTTATCTCATAACTATAAGGTACGACCTTATTGTTGTTATCTCTATATATGAATTTTTATGTTCTTTTTTTTTTTGAGAGAGAGTACCCAGCTATGCTCAAGACTTTTCCTGGCTTTGTACTCAGGGATCACTCCTAGGTAGTGCTAGAGACCACTTACAAGACAAGACCTTACTCACTGTAGTCTCTGGAACCTTATCAAACAGAACAATAGATTTTCTCATTTTAAAAATAAAAAAACTTAAACTTTTATTTTGTGATCTTTTATTGATCTCCTCAAAGCTCAGAAACTTTTCATAGAAAAAAAAATGTTTCTCATTTCTCTTAAGTTCTTTCTTTTCAATGCTTTAATTTTTTGTTAGATTATTTACTTTATAGTTTGGGGACCATATTTAGCTCTGCTCAGGCCTTATGCCTGACTCTGTGTTCAGGGATAATTCCTGGCAGTATTCAGGGAAACTTATGGAGGGCTGGTGATCAACCTCAGAGCTGGTGCATTCAAGAAAAGTGCCTTGACCATTGTACTTTCCCTCTTTTCAGTCATTTTAAAGTGCTGAATTATAGGTGATTAACATGTTTGTCCGGAAAGAAGAGTTTCAGGTAAAGTTTAGAAGAAAACATATGAAAACATGCTAAGTAAAGACAAATATAATGATAGCCACATACAAAATAATGGCAGGGCACTACTGTCGCTTCAAATACACAAATTTAAAATGAATCACAGATTTGATTATAAGTCCCAAACATAAATTTCATAGGGCATCATTTAGGGGAAACATTTCATAAGTTTTAGAGATATCTGAGAGATAAAACTCCAACTGCAAGGGAAAGAAAATCACAAATAATGTGGATGACACTAAATTTAAAATATTTTTTTATAAATAAAAAATGGAAAAGGAAACTCGGTAAAAGACATTCCACTAAATGCAGAAGATAGGTGCATATAATTTACCAGGTAAGACATTATTATATAAGATTTACAACAACTTTAAGCTTAACAGCAATGATATAAAAACTGTAATATCTTTTAAATACCCTGAATATTCAATTGCTTCTACAAAGTGAACATACAGAATGCTAATAAGCAATGGAAAAAATATTCATCATTATTGGTTATTGGAGAAATGCAAATCCTCACACCTGTGAGAATAGAACAGAACACCAAAAGGATTTTTACTTTAAATTACAGGGAACAAGAGTGGGGCCAGAGAGAGAGTACAGAGGCTAGGGTGCTTGCCTTGCATGTGACTGATACAGGTTTGATATCTAGCACCCCATACGGTTCCCCAAGGCCCACCAGGAATGACCGCTTACCAAAGAGTCAGGAGTAAGTCCTGAATACCTCTATGTATGACCCTAAAACAAAAACAAAGAAAAAGGAACAGTAGGAAATGTAGGCAGGATGTAGAGAAAAAGGAAACTGTGCAAAGATCATATGAAAGTAAACCAATGCAAGCATTTTTAAAAATAGAATCAAGTATCCTGCAGGAGCAAGAAATGTGCTAAAGCCTCATAAAAGAGTCATTTCTGGATATTTCTATGAAAAATATAAAAATATTAATAACAAAAGCATACTCACCCCACTGTTCATTGCAACATTACTTAGAATAACTAAATACAAACAGCTGAATTGTTGGTTTATAGATGATTGAATAAAGAGGATTTTTTTATTTATGCAATATAATACTATACAGTTTTTAAAATATCAAGTTTTTAAAAATATTTTTGCTCAATAGAAAAAAAATTAGATAAAATTCAAAACTATGTAAGATAGAATGAAAAACAGACAAGTATTAGGGTGTAATATAAAGATGTAAAACTGATTCATAAACAAAATTATACACATAATAAACATCAAAGAATATTTAAAACAGAACTAAGATAAGTTGAGGGAAAGAAGGTGGAGGATAGAATAAAAAGAAAAGGGAAGGTAAGGAAACTTAATATTTAAAAGCAAAGGTTAGTTAAAAAATAGAATAACATTTTCATTTTATAAAAATAAATTGAAAATTAAATTTGACTTACAAAATTTGACATCTCATTCATTTGGTAAGAGGTACATAAAATATGTTGATATGCTGTCAATAAAACAGTGTTCTAGTATAAAACATATCAAAACCAGTAAGACATTGCTAAAAATATACAGTAGACCCACTGAAATGGAAAGGCATTTTATGTTCTTAGATTAGAAGAATAAATATTATTTAAATGGACATTTTACCTAGAGACTCAACTTAATTTCTGTCAAAAACATCAGTGCTTTGTCAAAATAGAACAAACTACAAAAAATCTTATGGATACAGAGTCACTAATAGGTCTCAGCTAGTCAAGGAAATTTCAAGAGAAAATAAGAAAAGTGGAGGTATCATTGACAATGATTTCAATAATTTTACAAAGGAATAGTAGTTAAAACAGCTGGTAGTAGAACAAAAAAATAGACACTCAGACCAATAAACAGGCTAGAAAGCTTAGAAATAAAACCAAACACATACATGTAACAATCTATAATAAAGAATCTATTATCTCTTAAAAAAACAACTTTTTATTGAATCACTGTAAGATCACTTGTATCACTTGTCATCCCGTTCTTCATTGATTTGCTTTAGCGGGCACGAGTAATGTCTCCATTCATAGCTGTAGAGTGCTAGTGTAGCCCAATGACATCTGCTCGCTCCAGGAACACGAAGAGCCTCAAGCCGTTCATTCAGGGTTTTGATGAAGAAGTCTGACCATCTCATAGGTGGGTGGCCATGCGTTCTTTTGATATCCGTGGAATCCAGTTGGTAACAGCTCTAGTCCAGTTGTCATCTCTGTAAGATAGATAGTTACAAAGCTCTTCACGATTAGATTTCAGTCAAATACTATTCCAATACCCATCCCTCCACCAGTGGACATCTCCCAACACCAGTGTCCCCAGGTCCCCTCCCATCACCCCACCCACCACCCCTTCCCTGCTTCTATGGCAGGCACTTTTCTTCTCTTTCTCTCTCTGTCTCTGTCTCTGTCTCTCCGTCTCTCTGTTTCTCTCTGTCTCTGTCTCTATCTCTCTCTCTCTTCCTCCTTTTGGGCATCATGGCTTGCAATATTGATACCAAAAGATTATCAAGATATCAAGAATATCCCTTCATCAACTTTTTTTTTCCTCAAAGTGATCAAGACCCTTCACCCTTTGAGCGATTTACCTGGCCCCAAGATAGACATTTTGTTTTATTTTGTTTTATGGGCCACACTCAATGGTGCTCAGGGGTTACTCCTGGCTCTGCACTAAGGAATCACTCCTAGCAGTGCTCAAAGGATGTGCTGGAGGTTGCAATGCAAGTGTCCTATCCACTGTACTATCTCTCCAGACACACAAAAGTCAGATTAAAATGGATTAAAAGCCTCAACATCAGAGCAGAATCCATAAGGTACACTGAAGAAAAGGTTGGCAAAACCCTCCATGACACTAAAGCTAAAGCTATCTTCAAAGATGAAATGCCACTGACCAAACAAGTGGAAACAGAGATAAACAAATGGGACTACTTTAAACTAAGAAGCTTCTGTACTTCAAAAGACAAATACAATCTACAGAATGGGAAAGAATGTAGGACTGTAGCACTGTCATCCAGTTATTCATCGATTTGCTCAAGCAGGGACAAGTAACATCTCCATTGTGAGACTTGCTACTCTTTTTGGCATATCGAATGCACCATGGGTAGCTTGCCAGGCCCTGCCAAGCTGGCTGGAGACTCTTGGTAGCTTGCCAGGCTCTCTGAGAGGGACGGAGGAATTGAACCCAGATCAGGATTGAAAATTGTTCATTCAGTTGAGCAATGAGAAGATTCCTGTAGGACAAATGCCCTATTGCTGTGCTATCGCTCCAATATGCTTCTGATAAGGAGTTAATATCAAAGATATATATAGCACTGGCTGAAGTCTACAAGAAAACATCCAATCCCATCAGAAAATGAAGCAAAGAAATGAATGGAAATGAATAGAAACTTAATCGAAGAAGAAATCCGAATGGCCAAAAGGCACATGAAAAAATGCTCTTCATCACTAATCATCAAGGAGATATAGATCAAAACAACAATGAGATATCATCTCACACCACAGAGACTGGCACACATTCAAAAGAACAAAAGCAATCTCTGTTGGTGTGGATGTGGGAAGAAAGGGACTCTCCTTCAATGCTGGTGGGAATACCGACTGGTCCAGTCTTTTTGGAAAACAACATGGATGTTTCTCAAAAATCTATAAATTGAGCTCCCATTTGACCTAGCCAGTACCCCTTATCAACTGTTAACACTCATATCTTGTCCTTCATGATGATTCCCTGCTATTATTGTCACACTGGTCTCTCAATCTTACCTACCCTCAGCCCCACACACACTTGTGGTTAGTTCTAACCATTGACCAATACTCCTAGCCCCTTTTTTCCCTGGCCATAGATATTAGTCTTCTACTATATATATTTTTATATATACCACAAATGAGTACTGGAGCAATAGCACAGTGGGTAGGGAGTTTGCCTTGCATGCTGCTGACCCTGGTTTGATTTTTCCATCCCTCTCAGAGACCCTGGCAAGCTACCGAGAGTATCTCGCCCGCAAGGCAGAGCCTGGCAAACTACCCATGGCATAGTCAATATGCCAAAAACAGTAACAAAAACTCTAACAATGGAGACTTGTTACTGATGCCCACTCAAGCAAATTGATGAACAATGGGACTACAATGCTACCGTGTAGTGCTACCACAAATGAATGTAGTCATTCTATACCCGTCTCTCTACTTTTGACTCATTTTACTCAACATGATACTCTCCATGTAGAACCATTTATAGACAAATTTCATGACTTAATTTTTCCTAAGAGCTGCATAGTATTTTATTGTGTAGATGTGCCATAGTTTTTTTATCCATTCATCTGTTCTTGGACAGTCAGATTGTTTCCAGATTCTGGCTGTGTTGAATAGTGCTGTAAGGAACATAGTAACCTACAATTTTATAATGGAAAAAGTAAAGATCTACAAATTATTTTGGGCAAATTGGACAGTAGTAAGTATAAAAGTGAATCTAAATATTAAATAATTTAGTTTGAATCCGATTCACTAACCATTCACTGCCACGCTCCAGGCCGCTCTCCGGACACTTGGGCTGAACCTCACACACGAGTGAAGCCCCGCAAAACCAGGTAAGCAGAACTTTGAGACCTTGAATCTAGGTTCAAGGAAAGACCTGGAAACAAGATCCTCTGTCTACCTCCTCCAATCTCTGGCATCTGAAGGAGGGGTCAAACCCAGATGCCCCACCCTACCCAAGCCAGATAAATACCTAACTGGCTGACCCCACTACATCCACTACCCAGCCACCGCCATGCTCCAGGCCGCTCTCCGAACCGCAAGACACACCATAAGACACTTAATACCCATTATTCCTGCACCATATTTGATAGAGTTCAAATTTGGTGTGAACCTTGGTAACACCTCTAAGTGAAATTAAAAGCTGCCCTAAAAGCCTCCATCCCTCTTGGAGAGCCCCACAAGCTACCGAGAGTATCTGCCTGCACAGCAGAGCCTAGCAAGCTACCCATGGCGTATTCAATATGCCAACAAAGGTAACAGTAACAATTGACCTCATTCACTCTTACCGAAAGAGCCCCCAATACAGCAGCGTTAAGAAAGATGAACAAGGAGAGGCAGAAAAAAATCTCGGGGATGAACTAGACTGCCAAAACAAAGAAAGACTAAAATGATTGTCTGTACTTTCAATGCATGGACACTGGCATCAGAAACATCCATCGATGACCTGATGGTGCAAGCACAGAAGATCAAATACGACATCATTGGTCTTACCGAAACGAGGGGACATCAATCACATCACACCATTTTCGACACTGGAGAAGAATTTTTCCTCAGAACATACGAAAATAGAGGCGTTGGTGGCGTTGGAGTCCTTGTCAGCACGAACTTGGCCATGAGCATCGACTCATTCAAATGCCTAACAACCCAAATTGGAAAATTACGCTTGAATAAATGTGGCTCCCTGCCAGCAGTTTCTATCTTCGTCGTCTATGCACCAACTTCCAACTACGATGGAGAAGAAATTGAGAGGTTCTACATGGAACTGAAGAAATTCTATAAAGAAGACCACACCTTCTACAAGATCATTGTGGGTTATTTTCATGCCAAAATAGGTTGGAGATGGTCGCCCGAAGAATTCCACATTGGGACACATGGCCTAGAATGGAACGATCAGGGTGAGAGAGTGCCTGAATTCATCATGTTGACCAAGACTATCCATGGTAACTCACACTTCCAGAAGGCCGAATCTAAAGGCTGGACATGGGAGTCTCCTCGTGGACAGTCCCAAAATGAAATTGACCACATCATATTCAATCAAAGGTTTTGCCTGACCAATGTCGCTGCTGTCCCAAAATTCCAAACGGGATCGGACCACCGTCTCCTTTGGGCAAAATTCTACTTCACAGAGCAGGGAGAAAGATCTGCAAAATTTGAGTCTAAGAAGACAACTCCCAGAATGATCACCAACTGGGAACTCTTTGGCACTATTGTAGCAATGTGGGACGATGCCGTTCTTGACAACATCAACGAGGAATACGATGGAATACGATCGATTGGTTCAGCACCTCCCTGACTATGCGAAGAATGCCGAGAGTGAGAAAGCCACAAACAGACGCCTGTCTTCGGAAAAAAAAAAAAAAAAGGAAACTCTCGAGCTCATTCGTCAACGTGGTTTGACGCGAGCCTTAGGCAACCACAAGCTAACGTCCGAGCTCACAAAGTTGTGCAGAGATGCGATAAAGGAAGACCTCAAAGAGAGAAGAGCAGCAGTGTTGGCCAGTGCAGCAGAAGCCAGGAAAAGTATTCGCAATGCTCGCCTATCGTTCGCCAACTACAAGACCAAGATGACTGCCCTCCGACATCCCGATGGATCTATCACATCTTCCAGAAAGACAATGGGGAAGATTATTCACGACTCCTACTTGGATCTCTTTGACAGCCATGTCCACCTGCCCACATACCAAATTCCGCAGGATGGATATGTCGTTCCCAATGTCCTCCCTTCTGAAATCCGACACGCCATTTTGTTGGTAAAGACACGTACAGCACCTGGTCAGGACAAGGTCAGACTTGAACACCTGAAGAATATGCCGCCAGGACTCACCAATACACTGGCTCGACTCTTCACACGCTACCTGTCTGAATGCAAGGTTCCATCTCAGTGGAAAACCAGTAGAACCATTCTGTTGTACAAAAAGGGAGACATCCACGACATTGGCAACTATCACCCAATCTACTTGCTGTCTGTCATCTACAAGTTGTTCACTCGTGTCATCCTGAATAGAATTGGCAGAACACTAGACGAAGGATAACCATACAAGCAAGCCAGGTTCCGAAGAGGATTCAGCATGATAGACCATATCCACACAGTGACCAAACTCATTGAAGTTTCGCGAGAGTTCAAGATGCCTCTCTGTCTAACATTCATCAACCTAAAGAAGGCCTTCAATTCTGTTCAGACTGAGGTGTTCATCGAAGCCCTGGCCAAACAGAGTGTTCAAACTCAGTATATCAAGATCCTCCTCGAGCTGTATTATGGATTCATCACAAGAATCTCACCATTCTACAAGGAAGTGATCATTGATATAAAGAGAGGGGTGCGTCAAGGTGATACCATTTCACAGAGACACTTCAGTGCCCCCCTCGAGAACATCATGGGATGACTGGAATGGGAAGGAATGGGAGTGAAGAGAGACGGTCGGCAACTAAACCACCTCTACTTCACTGATGACATCGTTCTCATAACACCTTTAAACATTAACCAAGCGGCACAAATCTGGCCGACTTCGACCACAAGTGTGGAAAGGTAGTATTGCAGCTGAATCTCAACAAGAGGAGGTTCATGAAAAACGAACTGGTCCCTGAAGCTCCATTTGCTCTCAATGGAATGAGCATCTCCGAATGCAGCAGCTATGTGTACCTGGGTCAAGAAATCAACATGAAACATAGACTTCAGGTTGAAAAAGATTAGAAGGGATAGTGAAGGCCACTTTTTATTAATCACGGGATATGTACATCAGGAAGAAATAACACTCCTAAATGTCTACGCACCCAATGAGGGACCAGCTAAATACGTACAACAGCTGTTAAGAGACCTTAAGAAGGACATTGTGAGCAACACAATAGTAGTTGGAGACTTCAACACCGCCCTGTCTCCTCTGGACAGATCAAGAAGGTTAAAACTCACCAAGGAATTACTGGCTTTGAAGGAAGAAATAGAAGAGAGAGGGCTAATAGACCTATACAGGGCTTTATATCCCCCCCAAAAGGAATACACATTCTTTTCCCATGCACATGGAACATTTTCCAAAATAGACCATGCGCTGGGCCACACAACATACCTCAACAGAATCAACAAGATAGACATTGTACCAGTTATCTTTTCAGAACATGATGCACTGAAGATAAAAGTTAATCATGGACAGATGCAGAAAACCAAATCAAACACCTGGAAATTAAATAGCTCGATATTGAACAAGGAGTGGGTCAGGAAGGAAATAAAGGAAGGAATCAAAAGGTACCTGGAAACAAATGAGAATGAAGACACAAGCTACCAGAACCTGTGGGACGCAGCTAAAGCCGTATTAATGGGAAAATTTATAGCTCTGAAAGCATATCTCAGGAAGGAAGAAAGGGCCCACATAAATAACTTGACTTCACAGCTCAAGACCTTAGAAAAGGACCAACAAAAGGAGCCCAAACGAGGCAGAAGGAAAGATATAATAAAACTTAGAGCAGAAATTAACGACATGGAAACCCAAAAGACAATCCAAAAGATCAATGAAACCAAGAGCTAGTTCTTTGAGAAAATAAACAAGACTGATAAACCACTAGCAAGACTCACAAAGAAAGAGAGAGAGAACCCTTATAAGCCAAATCAGAAATGAAAAGGGGGACATCACAACAAAAACCAATGAAATTCAAAAGATCATCAGAGACTACTTTGAAAATCTGTATGCCACAAAACAAGAGAACTTAGAAGAAATGGATAAATTCCTCGACTCCTATAATCTCCCAAGGCTGAACCAAGAAGACCTGAATAGTCCAATTAACATCAAGGAAATTGAAATGGTAATCAAAATTCTTCCCAAAAACAAAAGCCCAGGTCCAAACGGATTCACTAGCAAGTTCTTCCAAACATTTAAAGAGGTCCTTTTGCCAGTCCTTCTCAAGCTTTTCCAGGAAATTGAAGAAACAGAAACCCTCCCAAAGAGTTTCTATGAGGCTCATATCTCCCTAATACCAAAAGCAAACAAAGACACCACAAAAAAAGAAAACTACAGGCCAATATCCCTGATGAACACAGATGCGAAGATTCTCAACAAAATATTAGCAAATAGAATTCAACAACTCATCAAAAAGATCATACACCACGACCAAGTAGGATTCATCCTGGGGATGAAGGATGGTTTAACATCCAGAAATCAATCAACATAATCCATCATATCAACAAAAGAAAAGATAAAAATCATATAATCATATCAATAGATACAGAGAAAGCATTTGACAAGATCCAGCATCCATTTATGATGAAAACACTCACCAAAATGGGTATAGAAGGGACCTTCCTCAATATAGTCAAAGCCATTTATCACAAGCCTATGGCAAGCATTGTCCTCAATGGGGAAAATCTAAGAGCCTTCCCTCTGAGAACAGGGACGAAACAAAGATGCCCACTCTCTCCACTTCTGTTCAATATAGTACTGGAAGTACTTGCAATAGAGATTAGGCAAAAAAAAGACATTAAGGGCATTCAGGTAGGAAAGGAAGAAATCAAGCTCTCACTATTCGCAGATGATATGATACTATACCTAGAGAACCCTAAAACCTCTACCAAGAAACTCCTAGAAAGAATAGACTCGTATAGTAAAGTTGCAGGCTATAGAATCAATACACAAAAGTCCATGGCTTTCCTATATGCAAATAATGAGAGAGAAGAAAGTGACATGAGAAAAGCAATCCCATTCACAATTGCGCCTCAAAAAATCAAGTACCTCGGAATCAGCTTAACACAGGAGGTAAAGGACTTGTATAATGAAAACTACAAAACGCTACTTCAGGAAATAAAAGAGGACACGAAGAAATGGAAAGACATCCCCTGCTCATGGATTGGAAGAATTAATATTGTCAAAATAGCAATTCTCCCCAAAGCATTGTACAAATTCAATGCAATCCCTATAGGGATACCCTTGACCTTCTTCAAAGAAATGGAGCAAGCGCTCCTAAAATTCATATGGAACAATAAGCCTCCACAAATAGCTAAAGAAATTCTTGGGGAAAAGAAGATGGGAAAAATCAACCTCCCCAACTTCCAACTCTACTACAAAGCGGTAGTCATTTAAACAAAGGCAGAGTGGCAGACCAATGGAACAGGGTTGAATACTCTGACACACACCCCCAAATATATGATCATCTAATCTTTGATAAGGGAGCAAGAAATGTGAAGTGGAGCAAGGAAAGCATGTTTAACAAATTGTGCTGCCAAAACTGGATGGCTACATGCAAAAAAATAGGCTTAGACCTCCATCTATCACCATGTACAAAAATCAGACCAAAATGGATTAAAGACCTCAACATCAGACCAGAATCCCTAAGTTACATTGAAGACAAGGTCGGCAAAACCCTCCACGACATTGAAGCCAACGGTATCTTCAAAGCTGACATGCCACTGGCCAAGCAAGTGAAAACAGAGACAAACAAATGGGACTATCTCAAACTAAGAAGCTTCTGTACCTCAAAAGAAACAGTGACCAAAATACAAAAACAATCTACAGAATGGGAAAGTATATTTACGCAGTACCCATCCGATAAAGGGTTGATAACAAGGATATACAATGTACTGGTTGAACTCCACAAGAAGAAAACTGCCAACCCAATCAAAAAATGGGGTGATGAAATGAACAGAAACTTTCCCAAAGAAGAAATCCGAATGGCTCAGAGGCACATGAGAAAATGTTCAACATTACTAATCATCAGGGTGATGCAGATCAAAACAACAATGAGATATCATCTCACACCACAGAGACTTGCCCACATCCAAAAAAACAAAAGCAACCGGTGTTGGCATGGATGTGGGTATAAAGGGACTCTCCTTCACTGCTGGTGGGAATGCCGACTGGTTCAGCCCTTTTGGAAAACAATATGGACGATTCTCAAAAAGTTAGAAATTGAGTTCCCATTTGACCCAGCAATACCACTCCTGGGAATATATCCTGAAGAGGCAAAAAGGTATAGTAGAGATGACATCTGCATTTCCATGTTCACTGCCGCTCTGTTTACAATAGCCACCATATGGTTAAAAAACAGAGTGCCGTAAAACAGATGATTGGCTAAAGAAACTCTGGTATATCTACACAATGGAATACTATGTAGCTGTCAGAAAACATGAAGTCATGAAATTAGCATATAAGTGGATGAACATGGAAAGTATCATGGTGAGTGAAATGAGTCAGAAAGAAAGAGACAGACATAGAAAGATCGCACTCATATGTGGAATATAAAGTAGCTGAGAGGTACAAGTTTACAATGTTGCGATTCCTGGCAGACATTTCTCTGGACTTAGTAACTAAAATGCTAAAATACAGAAATCCAAAACTGTGCTGCTGCTAGTGCGGCCTCCTGACCTCACATCTCTTCATTCTCAGCAATGGAAAACAAATTACCAAATGCTTTCTTTTCAGCAGGTCGACTTTAGGGGGGAGAAACTCCAAATCAATAATAGTGAATTTTTTGTTGAAATATTGAATGTAATCAAAGTAAAGTAAAAGTAAAGTGAAATTTACCAGTTACACATGTGGGGGGGGGGGCTGGGGAGGTGGGGGGAAGGGAGGAGGTATACTGTGATTCTTGGTGGTGGAATATGTGCACTGGTGAAGGGATGGGTGTTTGAGCATTGTATAACTGAGACTTAAACCTGAAAGCTTGGTAACTTTCCACATGGTGATTCAATAAAAGAATAAAATAAAAATAAATAAAAAATAAAAATATTTCCCTCCATCAAAACACTTAAAAAAAAAAAATCATCATGAGGAACGACTTGGTGCCAGAACTGCGCAGGAGGAAGATTGCAGCTTGGAATGCATTCAAGAGCGTCGAAGAAGTGGTTAAGAAGGACGAAGAACCTCCGACTCCGGGCACATCTTTTCAATTCCACCATTCTTCCTGCACTAACATATGCCTCAGAGACCTGGGCCCTACGCAAACAGGATGAGAATGCTATTAGGGTATCCAAAAGAGGAATCGAAAGAGCTATGCTGGGAATATCATGTCTCACTCAAGTGAGAGAAGGAATCTGGAGTTCTGTCCTCTGTCAAAGGTCAAAAATCAGGGATGCTGTCTCGTTTACCAAGGCATAACAATTAGATGGGCCAGTCATGCAATGCGATTCAGAGATGACTGCTGGACTAGAGCTGTTACCTACTGCATTCCACAGGACTTCGGAAGACCTTGTGGCCGCCCACGAACTAGATGATCAGATTTCTTTGTCAAATCCCTGAATGAATAATTTGAGGCTCTTCCTGTTCCTGAAGCAAGCAGATATCATTGGGCTGCACTAACACGCGACAGGGACAAATGGAGACTTTTACTGGCGCTGGCTCGAGCAAATCGAAGATCAACGGGACTACAAGTTATACAGGTTTGAAACTACTAAAAAAGTATTAAAGACTTGGATATTGAAAATATCTTAAGACACACAAAAAATCCATGAAATTAAAAAAATACACAGAAAGAAGTACAATGCACTGCAGAAAAAAAATACATCAGAGTTGTACATAAAGACAGAATACCATTGGCAAAAGAAAAAAGAAACAAATAGTAAAATATCAATTTAAAAATTTTATATCAAATACTCTATTAAAAATGACAACCTAGAGGGCCCGGAGTGATAGCACAGTGGGTAGGGCCTGTGCCTTGCACATGGCCATCCTGGGTTCAATCCCCGGCATCCCACATGGTTCCCCAAGCACCGCCAGGAGTAATTCCTGAGTGCAGAGCCAGAAGTAAACCCTGAAAACGCTGGGTATGACCCAAAAAGAAAAAAATATGACAACCTAGAACTTGGGCAAAATATTTACACATCATACATGTACTAAATAATAAATATCCAACTTAAACAGAGAACTCACATAAACCCTCCTCCCATGGGCACAAATAAGCAATTCAATTTTCAAAAAAGGACAAAAGACAGAATTTCTCAAAGGGCTGAAGAGACAGCCACAATATGATTGACATTTGAAACAAGTGATGAGAAATAGTTGGAGAAAAAGGAATACTAATAAACTACTGATGGGAATCTTAATATGTGCAGCCTCAATAGAGAATGTTATGGAGTTTCCTTAAGAACATAAAAATGGGAACTTGGATTGTTACCAGATTTTGGCTAGCATTAATAGTCCTGCAATGAGCATAGGAGTGCAGAGTGTTGTAGGTGTTGGTTATCATTGGTTTGTCCTTTCTCCCTTGCCACAGAGTTTGGGCTTATATGTTAATAATCTCTAAACTATTCTAGACTACAGTGGTATGCCCTGCTCCCCTTGCCACTAGGAGCTTAGGTATATCAGTCACACCCATCAAGGTGCTCCCGAGTCACTTCCATTCCTTTGTTTATCTGTAACCACTTCTACCAGTTTATCTGCTCTTCCTCTAATCAAACTCTGTTAATTTGTAAGGTCAGAACTTGCTAGGAGAGTGAACTTGTATTGTTAGTTAATATTGTCTTTCTCCTCTCTTATGTCTTTTGAATAGTTTATTTTAAAACAATATCCTTTTTGCTTGGACAAAGAAAGACATTTATTAATATGCTTCGGTAACATGGGATTTAATTGCCTTCAACTTTTATTCACTCCAGGGCATCTGCTTTCTGGACTTAAGCCTCAGCTGCCCTTACTTCCTAGCACCCCCAAAAGCAGGGTCCCGACGAGGGACGGGACAGACCCAGGGCAAGCGGTGAGTTATGTGCTACCCTGGCATCGAGTAGGGCCTGGCCAAAGCACCTAATGCTTAACTATATGTTAAGAGTTTGGTCATGGACATGTCATGTCATGATCCAAAAGCAACGACAAGACTAGGACCCGAGCACTGTAGTCTGAGATCGAGGTGACCCCAGGAGAGTAATTCTATAAGCTTAATGCATCTCTTGCTATGTCCATACAAAATAATTTATAATGAATACTTATATGTTAGTTGGACAAAGAGAGGAGAAACACACCCATGGGATTCCGCTCTTGGGCGGATGTCCTGCTGAAAGAGATTCTGTCCTAGTGAAAGCATCCCCTAAGGGATAGAACTTTACCCTATCATGTAAACACACCTATGCATAAGCCCAGTGGGCGCCTCCTCATCCAGAGCCAGATGAGGGGGTGGGGGGGTGGGGTGGGGATTTATAAGCAGGAGGAGAATCAGAGGAGAATGGAGATGGGAATGGAATAAACTGCAACTGAGACCAACCAGCAACCAGTCTGGCCTCCGTTTCTTCCTTCGCCTGCCTCATCATCGCCATCAACCTCCCCAGGGTGGGGAAGCTGCTGGAGACTACCGAACGCAGGTGGCGGGAGAGTCAGCGCTGCTGCCCTGTGCCCAGTGCCCATCACAGTGTGGTGAGGTGCTCCTCGCCCCTTCCTTTTTTTGTGTGTTTTTACACAGTAGACATGGGTGTTGTTGGAACACTGTACACCTGAAACTCATTCT
This sequence comes from Sorex araneus, assembly GCF_027595985.1. Lineage (NCBI taxonomy): Eukaryota > Metazoa > Chordata > Mammalia > Eulipotyphla > Soricidae > Sorex > Sorex araneus. The sequence goes on from NC_073313.1 coordinate 197,292,859, forward strand.
GTAACATGTAATTTACAGCGATTCAACTTTTTTTAAAAAGGGAAGAAAATTAAAACAGGGTTGGAGAAGTCATGCAGCAGAGTAAGATGTTTGCCTTGCATGAGGATGATTTGGTTTGATCTATAGCACCCCATGTAGTTCCCCAAGCTCGCCAGGTATGATAACTGAGAAGAATCAAGATTAAATTTTGAGAACAGATAGGTGTGATTCCCCCAAAAAATAAAAAAATTAAGACACAAGAAAACAAAGAAAAATTTCATCCAATCCATCTACACATGCACATTAGAGAAATAGAGATCCCATTTATGTCCATTTTGTTCAAGTAGTAGCTACAAATATTTGACAAAATTTAAATGCAATGCAAATGATTTTTTTTCTGCATACACAGTACAACTCAATAAAATGTAAGCTTAAAAACTAATATTTTAATGGGCCAGGTCAAATAGTTTAAGTGAGTAAGCACAAAATTTGCAAGAGAGAGTCCCAGACTTAATTGCCAACACTCCGTGGTCTCTGAGTATGTTCCATGGTAATTCTTAAGCATGAAACTGGGACTGCCCCCTAGCTGCCTTGAGTCTGGCCCAAAAGCCAAAAAAAAAAATAGCAATTTTAATACTGACTTTTAAATAAAATACATTCATTTTCATATCTATCAACATATGTTCCAGACACACTGTAGTAAATGTATTAGTAGTTTAGTATTTGTTAACTATTACATTTATTGTAGTAAATGTTATAATTAGTTTAATATTTTTCAGTAGTCATAAAATAATTTCATTAATAAAAAATTAATTACTCTAATTATTTTATGAATAGATATCTTCATTACCCTAATATTACAGGTGTTAAAAACTAAGGCTTAAAACAAACATAATTTTTTTCAAGCTTATGAACACACTTTTGTTGTACTTGTTTAATAATCACTTTCATGGTTCTCATGGACTGGTCACAAATAGAATATTTGGTCTGGGGGAAAGAGGAAGTAAAATATTACAAAACATTTTGTGGGGGCTGGAGCGATAGTACAGCGGGTAGGGCGTTTGCCTTGCACGCGGCCGACCCGGGTTCAAATCCCAGCATCCCATATGGTCCCCTGAGCACCGCCAGGAGTAATTCCTGAGTACAGAACCAGGAGTAACCCCTGTGCATCTCCAGGTGTGACCCAAAAACAAAACAAAAAAAACCATTTTGTGCTCCTGACAAAAGAAGGAAGAGAAAATAAATCTTGCTTTGTTTCAATTGCATTTTATGATCCAAAGACAAAAACTGACCCCACTTAGTGTCTTAAATATGAAACCAGAGAAAAATGGACAGGTGTCTAAATACAGGGCAACCTACTGGGTCTTCCATGTACATGGATAGTGGAAGCCCAGTGATCCCTATAAATAATGAAAAAACATTGAGAAAACTTGTCAGTTTTAACACTGTGGTTCTTCAATTCTCAGAAATGGCTTAAATATGTATTACTAGAGCATTTTTCCTAACCATGAGAGTGAACAAGTATTCTTAGGAGACATCAAGCTAGTGTTTTTTAGATTTCCTCTGTTGGGGGACTCCAAAGTACAAAGAAATGATGTGTTCTGAATGGCAAAAAGTCTTTAAAGTTGCATGCATTATGTTTCCTCCACCTCAAAAGCCTAAGATTTACATGCAATAATTCATAGAGATCCCTTGTAGGGGTGTGAAAAAGAATCATAGACTTACAATAGAGCAATGTCATGAAATTAGACAGATGGAAAGTGAATTGTCATTTCTTCTTCAATCAACTAAGACTTTAATATCACAAGGGATGATATAATACCCTAAATATCTCATTGCAAGCCAAAATCTAATTTTCTTCCTATTTTCAAATTATGGACACTGATGAAATAAAATGACTAAAAGAGAACAAGACAAATAATTTAATTTATGTAGAATGAAAGAGAATCAAAATAATTGCAAAAATTTTAATCTATAATAGTTCTCTATTCTTGAAGGACATTTGCCAAGTATGAGAATGTCATTTAGTTCCAATTCATGTTTGACACTATTTTGAGAATTCTAGCAAAGAAACAAATTTCTTTGGCCAAAAAGTTTGGATTAAAGAAGAACACAGATTTAAATGATAAGATGTTAGCACAATCATTGTGAAAGCAGAAAATAAAATGAAAAGGCTCTGTCCAATCTTTAGAAAATATAAGGGAATCTCAGATTACTTTTTGACATTTCAAATTCTTACTATGATAGTAACTGTGATGCTTTATATATAAAAAGATAGCGAATTTCAAGTTCTTAAAAAGTAGATCATGCTAAACTGTTTCTGTTTGTTTCACAGAACTGAATAACCAAAGTAAAACAGGTGTAGAATTCACCTTGTTAAACTGACGCTGAATTTGTGATATTAAAAGAACCTGCAGAGTTTTTAGAAAAAAGCATCAGGTGCTAAAACATGTTTCAGTGAGAAATAAAGCCGCACATCCAAACGTGTTGAGAAGTTGAAAAAAAAAAAAGTCATTCTGTGAAGACACTGAATGTTCCAAGTGTGATACTCCACTGTTACGGTACCGTAAGAGTGCAACATTTTTAGTTAATTGAAAAAATATTTTGAGAAATAGAATAGCTTCTTAGATTATTCACATGTGAATCTCATTAGATTGATGAGAAAAGAAAATGATTTATTTTGCATCTTGAGTCAATAGGAAGTACAAAGTAAATCTTACATTCATTATTAAGGTCTTATTTGTTTCTTCATAGCAAATACTTAAGAGCAAATGAACAAAACCTGTACAATCACATATATTTAGTTCCTTTTAGAATTTAAAAGTTATACCATTATGGAAGTAATTTGTGTATTTGATAGTATTAAATATGAAAGAGCAAAATTTAGACTCTATGAACTATGGTTTTAAAGAGGAGGTGCAATCATTAAACAAATGCAGTTATGGAAAACCTACTCTATGAGGTAACTTCTCACCAGGTGCTGCCTTAGTTGAGTTACTTTAGCAACTCAAAATTCAGAATCTGAAAGTCCTTGCTATTTAGAATGTCACTTAACTCTGAGAATTTTATTGAGGTCTTCCAAGAAAACATGTTTCTCCAATATTTTTCTAACCACCACCACCACCACCTTTTATGATGACTGAATTTAAGAAGGAAATTCTCATTTTAAACAGTATGTTTTTACAGCAACTTATCAAACAGTGGCCTTTAGCTGTTGTTCTGTGACAGCCACTCTATTAAAATCCTGATGTAAACAAGTGGGGAAGGTGAACTAGAAGTGCAGATATTTGCACGGCATTACTGTCAGGTAAAATTTTAAAGATAGGTTTTATGAACCCATTATTTGCAGTCAAGGCTTTTGACTACAGCATCTGAAATCATTTAAGGAGACAAAATGTTTTGTCAAAACATACTGCTGGGAGTCAGTGTGTAGCTTCTTTTTATGTAATTCAATTTAGTCCTGTTGTTTGCATGAAAGAGAAATTCTAGCTGGGCAGCCATAGTGAGCTACTAAAAAGTGACAATATGGTGAACATTAGAGGCAATTAAAATTAAATGCTTTTTGTCTTCATTTTATTTCTTAATAAATGGGTAATTGCATTGTGGTGTACCTGATGACAAGCTAAATTAAGAAGATATCAGACATCTTTGCTAGCTTCTTCCCAACATATTTAAACCTATTTTTGAATTCTACATGCGGGAAAGAAAATCATAGTCAAATTTTCTTTCCAACATATATATCTGTGTAATGGGGTCACTGTGCTATAAACTGAAGCTATTTTTACATAAATGGAAATCTACCTAGTTTAGAAACTACAAATTATCGGTTGAGCTTTTGAAAGTAAAATATAGAGAAATTTCAGTCTAACAGATTGTACTAGTGATATTATTTAAAAACACCAATATAAATGATAGAGAACAAAAATATCCCACAATCTTCTGAATTTCCATTAAAAATCTTTTCTAATAGCAAAACATAAGAAATCACAAAACAAACTAAATGGACAGTGTGAGAAAATGAAAAATAAAACTATCGCTTAAATAATAGTTTATTAAATAATTCATGGACTGGAGCAATAGCACATGAGTAGGGGGTTTGCCTTGCACATGGCCAACCCAGGTTCAATTCCTCCATCCCTCTCAGAGAGCCCAGCAAGCTACCAAGAGTATCCTGCCTGCATAGCAGAGCCTGGCAAGCTACTCGTGGCGTATTCTACCCATGGCCCAAAACAATAACAAGTCTCACAATGGAGAAATTACTGGTGCCCGCTCAAGCAAATCAATGAACAATGGGATCAATGGGATGACTGCTACAGTGCTACAAATAATTCATACTAAACTTTATCAAACAGCTATTTCCTACCAAGCACTTGACTAGGATCTGAAAACAAACAGAAAATAAGATAGAACATTACTGCCTTCAAATAAGATAGAACATTACTGCCTCTGGTGGGGAATATATATATATATACATATATACATATGCATATTTGTATATATATGTGTGTGTGTGTATTCTTATACATAAATATTCCTTGGGCTGGAGTTATAGCACAGTGGTGGGTCGTTTGCCTTGCACGCAGCCAACCCGGGATCGATTCCTCCACCCTTCTCAGAGAGCCTGGTAACTACCGAGAGAGAGTATCTCACCCATGCAGCAGTGTGTGGCGAGCTACCCATGGTGCCAAAAATAGTAACCAGTCTCACAATGAAGACATTACTGGTGCCCGCTCGAGCAAATCGATGAGCAACGGGATGACAGTGATATAAATATTCCTTATGTATAAGATATAAGAGAGATAAATTCTGGTAGATTGATATATAGATAAATACAAAAGAAGATTAAACTGCAGAAAACTCATTTATGGAGACTTTTTGACAGAAAACTCTTTTCAACAGAACTGGGAGAAGGGATCCTTCGACCATATCCCCCTGCTTCCAGCAAGTCAGCAGTGTCACTCATAAGCTACCTCTGGCTGGCCCAGACAATCTCATTATCCGCCACCATTCAGAGTTGCATGCTCTCTCCCAGAAGAGAGCATAACACAATACACACCATAACCATGCCATACAACCCTACGCTAGGCTGTTTCATTTAGAGTCCCAGGGAGGGGTGGGTGAGGCCCTCTTTGCCCCAAGGGACCCAGACCCGGCAGCTGAAAACCTCCAGATCTCAACCATCGCCACGCTTACAGCCACTCTACACACACTCTGACAGGCCTCATCCACAAGTGAACCTATTTCTGGAACATGCAGCTTCAAATGCATACCTCACACCATCCATACTCCAAAGGTACCACACCACCACATTTGATTGGGTTTACAGTATGAGACAACCAATCTCAGAGGCAAATATTTTTTTACATATATATGTATATATATGTATATATATATAAGCACATATATGTGTATATATATACATATATATATATATAAGCACATAAGTCTCAACCTTTAACAACATGTTAGTGATCTCTTATAGAAGGGCTTAATGGCCCCTGGGAGAAATACAACAATCTTTACACTCTATTCTCTAAGGAAAATTTTTGGAGCATTTTCAGTGGTATTCAATATTAAACAATATGAAACATTTTATTTTGGTTCTGTTTGGGGGCAGGGGTTGGGGTTCAGGATGGAAACATCCAAAATATGGTAGTGGGAAAGTGTAATGGTGGTGGGATTGGTTTCGAATAGTAAATGTAAACAAATATTGCAAACTACTTTATAAAATAAAAAAATAAAGAAAACTAAAAAAAGATTAAAGTATTATAAAATAGCACACAGTATTTCTAATGAAAACCCAGAAGTTGCTGAATCTGTCCTAAAAGCTATAGTAGAGGTTTGTGAGTAATGAGAGAATGATCCCCATATTTCAGAATGCATGAAGACTGCTGTACAAAGATTCCAAAAAGTAGGCATGTGAAATATTATGTAATATTTTAAGAAAAATTATTAGAATGGAGGGTAGATTTGAGAACTATGGTGTTTAGGGCTATGTGTTTATTAGCAACAATTAAAATTGTTGTATTAGAGATAAGGTCATCCTAACAAGTTTGGGCTTTAACTATTAAACAATATAGAATCATTAAGTAAATCAGAGGAGAAAAATTAGTTTTGCATTTTAGGAAAAATTTTCTGTCAATAATAAAGAGACTAATTAGAGAGATATAAGTAAATGCAGGAACATCAGGTGTGATCTAGTAAAAGTAGGGGGAAAAGTCTAGACTAACAAAATAGCAATAGGGATAGAGAAGGCATTGAAATGAGGTATTTAGAACACAAATGAACAGTACAAAATGTTAATAACTAATTAGTTATATCATTTAAATTGTTATATCTTTTAATAAATCATGCACAATTGCTATTTGTCATTATCTAAGGTATGCAGATAATTGTACAGTGTGTAGGAAGCTTGCCTTGCATAAAATAGACCAAGTTCTATCCCTGGCATCCTAGAGGGTCCTTCAAAAAACTACCAGAAGTTGTTCTTTCTGTCTGGTTCTTTCTTGGAGGGGTTACTGGAGGGTAGAATACCCATGATGCTCAGGGCTTATGCATGGCTCTATGCACAGAAATCACTCCTGGTAGATTTGGGGACCATATAGGGTGCTGATGATAGAAAGTGAGTCAGCAGCATGAAAGGCATATGCCCTATAAGTTGTACTATCACTCGGTCCACAAGAAGAAATTCAGCACAGAGTCAAAAGTAAGCTCTGGGCATTGCCAAGAATGACCCCTAATCCAGTATAACAACAACAGCAGCAACAACAATAAAAATCATAATATACAAATCAAAAATATCAAATGTCTGATAAACACATGTAATATATATATGATGATGATACGCAGTGACTAAATGTAGGGAGGTGTCCAGAATAGGATCATGCAACAAAATGTAACATTAAAAGAAAACTGAGAACTGATGAAATCTGAATTATGAACTTTGATTAAGAATTATTTGCTATTTTGACAAACATATTAATATAGGATGTCAATAGTAAGGAAAGCACATCATGAAGTACTTATGAGATACTTGGAACATTGCACTGTTTCATGATAATTCTGTATATTAAACAGATTAAACAGTTCTTTTTCATTTGTTAGGTTGGTTTTGAGGTCACATTGGCTTACTCCTGGCTTTATGATCAGGTAATCACTTCTGGCAGGGCTCTGGGGACCATTTGGGGTACCATAGATCAAACCTGAGGTCAGCCGTGTGCAAGGCAAATGCCCTACCCACTGTATTACTGCTCTGCCAAAAATATTTTAAAAATCTGTTTAATGTGTGGACTTCAGTTACTCATAACATATTAATATTGGTTTAATAATTGCAGAAAAATCAGACAAATAATATATAAATACTGGGTGTATAGAACAGAGGAATTTTCTATACTATTTTGCAATTTTTCTGTAAGTGTAAGACTGTCCTAAGATAAACATTTATTAAAAAGTATGAATGTGGGGACTAGAGAGAGAATAGCAAGTAGGATGCTTGCCTTGCACACAGTGGACCCAGGTTTGATCTTCAATACCGTATATAATCCCACAGGTGTGATTCCCTGAGTTCAGAGGCAGGAATAAGACTGAGAAAACATAATGTGGCTCAAAAGCTAAGGAAAAAAAGTAATAAAATTATTTTATTCAAATTATTTAAATGTCTTTTGTAATTTAAGATTGTTATTTTGTTTTGTGTTTCTCAATATAAATCTCATTGTACTTAAAGCTTTGATGACCTTATTGCATCATACATATTTAAGACAAGTGAAGAAAACTTTAATACTAAGTGATTCCAACACATATTTAGTGAAGTATTTTTATTGTCCATTCTACAAGCCTATAAAACACTGTGTTAATTATAGTAGGTAACCACAAATGATTTGAAATAGAAACTAGACAAAAAGGAGAGAGTTTATCTACATAAATATAGGAAGGTCGTTTTCTCTTTCACATTTTCTAGGTTCAACAAGAATGTCTGTGTCATGCATTATAACAGTAACATAGGTGAGTGATGATTTTAGGATGCCATGTGCTACAGTTATATCAAAGAAGTCCCTTATCTTTTTGTTTTGTTTGTTTCTTCTCCCATTGAGTGTTTACTGCTGTACTATGTAAAGGATTTAGCCTTGACATGAGAATCCAGAGGTAGTTTTTCTGCCGGTGTTTCTTTTGCAACATTGAAGAACTAAAAGTATATACATATGACTCCTTTGGACAAGAATTTTTTTCGTCAACATCTCAAGCTGTCAATATAACCTTGACATTGAAATTTGTCCAACTTCAGTTTTTGTGAGCAACACATCCTGGAGAAGTACTTAGTTGTTAAAAGAGTGCAAATTAGAAGCAAAACCAGAAAAAAATACATACAGTGAGTAATATTTTATTAAAAATTTATAGTGAAATTTAATTTTCTCTATTTCCTTAATGTTCCAAATAGTCACAAAATTAAATATTCTGGACAAATGTTCATTTGAATAGCTATTACTACATCTATAAAAGCTTGAAAACACTATTTTAGAACAAATACTCTCAATTTTAGTATAATCCTCAAAAAAAACATTTTTAGCATATTTCTCAGATAAGTAATTTTCCAAGTGAAGATATCAGAGATAAAAATGAAGACAATGAGGTTAGACTTGTACTTATATATATATATGTATAAATATATATATGTTTATGTATATGTATACACATATGTATATATATCATATATCATTGTATCACTGTCATCCTGTTGCTCATTGATTTGCTCAAGCGGGCACCAATAACGTCTCCATTGAGAGACTTGTTGTTACTGTTTTTGGCATATCGAATACACCACGGGTAGCTTGCCAGGCTCTGCTGTGCGGGAGAGATAACTCGCTGGGCTCTCCAAGAGGGACGGAGGAATCAAACCCAGGTCAGTCTCGTGCAAGGCAAATGCCCCACCCGCTGTGCTATTGCTCTAGCCCATATCTCATATATATCATAGTAAATAAATTGCATACGACACACTTTTTAATAATGTATACTATATTCTGTAAACAACTCTGGGTTGGTTTTGAAGCATATGTGTCCTCCTTCCCCAGAAAGCCATGTGGGGATTCTGTATTTTAAGGGAGTGTGTATGATCTATACTACTCCAAGCAGAGTTTTTCAATTCCCTGACCATAGTGATTGATTCGGGGAAATAAGCAACTTAAACTGACCCATTCAGTGTTTCGCAAGATTTCTGCAAGAAATAATGAGACCAAGACATACTCTTTCTTGTTGAATGTGAGTAAGGAATCATTTTCCTCTGAGGCTGCTGGCATCTATCTTGAAAAACAGAGCATTGAGACCGAAGGAAACAGGGTTCCCAATGACATCATTGAATCAATAAATCAAGTCTTGCCTGAAGCAATTGCTATTTCTAGTCTTTTTAATTATGTGCGCCTGTAAATTATTTTTATTGTTTCCAACAGTTTAGGTTAAGGTGAATCTTACTACATTCTTGAATTTGGAAAAGACAATAGGGTGTTGTTAGTATATAACTCAACAGTTAAGAACACAGACTCTGTAATCTCAATGACTGGATTCAAATCAAATCATGTGTGTCGTATATTATTTGTAGAAATGAGGCTCAGTTTACTTCTCCATTAAGAATCAATTTTATTTTATGAATAAAGAAGGTAATAAGAATAAGTGTTCATAAGGTGATTGTGGGATTTCAGGGAGCCACTGTAGAGAGATAGTAATTCTAGCACAAACTATGTTCATAAGTGCTGCCTATTATTGTTAAATACTAAGCTAATTTATATGACAAAAATAAAACTAGATTATTATGTATTCTATGAAGCCTAAATTACAGATGGTCTGAAGTAGTTGTAGGAAATGATTGTCATTAAAATATAACAAACATGATTTAGCATCATTTCTTAGAAAGCCAAGTAAGTAAACTCATAAGAAAGTCTTCTGGTGTCTAATATATTTTCACTTGTAAGCTACATAAATTCTCTTAAAATACATGATTATATTTTATAAATTTATATATTAGGTAATTGTCTCAATGTACTGGTCTTTAGTGGCCTAAATATAATTAATTATAGTTATAAAAGTCATCTAATTCATATTGGTGTTTAAGCTTATTTACTTGAGAGAAAGGACACGATGTTTATGCTATTGGTTCCAAAATAACATAAAATTTCAATAATTTAAATCAGTCATAATTTTAAAACTATTAAAAGTGATACAATATAAACCATAGCAGGCATCAAATATTTGAGAAAATTTAGCAGAGAAAACTAAATTTGTAAAGTTCTAAATGGTAAACTTTTATTTTCTTAATACTGGAGAAATATGCTTTTGTTTTATAAATAGCAAAATCAACTCAACTCTGCTTAAAAGATACCAGTAGCATAGTTAATTAATAGTAGAATAGACAAAACTACACAAAATATAGTTCTTTACACATAAGAGCACCTAATAAATCTTTTTGATGACCAGAGAATCAGGTTTTATATTTATTATACACCTAATAGCTACAACTTGCAATGTTTCTATATATATAATGTACTTTCAAATATTATAAATGGTCCACTGAGTACAATGTAGTGATGCCCTTTCAGAGTATGTCTCAATATGACCTTCTATCAATGCTAAATGAAATATTAAAGTATGAACGCAATGATTAGTGATCTAGCCTTCTACTTCCCAAAGTTTGGGGATCAAAATTTAACTTCTAAAAATCTAAAAGGAATATTAGCTACTTCAGTTTTTAAAAGACTGAGTTATTGTACATTTTCCTGTAACACTTTCAGACATCTTTGAATAGGAAAAAATGTATTTTTGCAAGATACTATGTTTGATGTGCTACATTTATATGTTACAACTTTAATATTATAATAAAAAAATCAATGAACAAATGCAGAAATTTTGTTGTGTTGTTTAAAACATATGACAGACATTCAAGCTCATAGGATAGTTGACAAACTATTAAAGTTCACAGTTGATTGTGCAGAACATTGTAGATTTAATATTAAAATTATAGCGTAAACTTTTGCTTTTCTCTTTTATACTGTTGTAGAGAATTAAAATCAATTATATGTTAATCAAAATATGCCTGTTTTATTTCTTTTTTTGATTTGTGACAACACCTTGCAGTGCTCGGGGCTTACCCCTGGCTGTATGCTCAGGGATTACTCCTGCAAGGTCTCAGAAGACCTGATGAGGTGCCCAAAACAGGGTGGGCCACATGCAAGGCAAGAGTCCTACCCACTAAATAATTGCTAAAATAATTGCTTAGTAATATAAATAATGATAGAAGCAAAACTGTGTGTTAAATTCAAATATAATTTTGTAATGTCTAAAAGTAGGTAATTCATCGAAACTCTAATAGTAGCAGACAAGAGAAATAAGAAGATTCAAGGAATCTTCTTATTTCTGTTAATGACCAACCCCCCCAAATTAACTAATAAATTAATTATAAATAAGATGAAATTAACACTAAAATATTAATTTTGTCCCAGATAGGTCTCTACTCATCAACAAAATTGGAAGCAGAAGAAACATACCATCTTTAATATTTTTCTTTTAATTGTTATTTTTTTAGAATTTTATTTTAACGAATCGCCATGAGATACAGTTATAGACTTACAAATTTTTGTGACTACATTTCAGTCTACAAGTTGTTCTACAAGTTGTTCACTCGTGTCATCCTGAATAGAGTAGGTAGAACACCAGATGAAGGACAACCATGCGAGCAAGCTGGGTTCCAAAAAGGATTCAGCACGATCGACCATATCCACACTGTGACCAAGCCCGTTAAGGCCTCTGGCTCCGGGCACATCTTTTCGACCCCACCGTTCTTCCTGCACTAACATATGCCTCAGAGACCTGGGCCCTATGCAAACAGGATGAAAACGCTATTTGAGTATCCCAAAGAGGAATCGAAAGAGCTATGCTAGGAGTATCACGTCTCACTCAAATGAGAGAAGGAATCCGGAGTTCTGACCTCCATCAATGGTCAAGAATCAGGGACGCTGTCTCGTTTGCCAAGATATCAAAAATCAGATGGGCCGGACATGTAATGTGATTCAGAGATGACCACTGGACTAGAGCTGTAACCGACTGGATTCCACAGAATGTCAAAAGACCGCATGGCTGCCCACCAACGAGATGGTCAGACTTCTTAGTCAAAACCCTGAATGAATGGTTTGAGGTTCTTCCTGTTCCTGGAGCGAGCAGATACCACTGGGCTGCACTAGCACATGCAGGGACAAATGGAGACGTTACTGGCACCCGCTCAAGCAAATCGAAGGTCAATGGGAAGACAAGTAATACAAGTTTCAGTAATACAATGTTCAAGTACCTATACCTCCACCAGTGCCCATTCTCCACCACCAATGTTCCCAGTATCCCTCCCACCACCCCCACCCCTTCCCATTCCCCCGCCTCTGTGGCAGGCACATTCTCTCTTATTCTCTCTCTACTTTTGTGTGTTATAGTTTGCAATACAGATACTAAGTGACCATCATGTTTGGTCCATAGTCTACTTTCAGCACGCATCTTCCATCCCAAGAGAGCCCTCCAACTATCATTTACTTAGTGGTCCCTTTTCTATCCCAGCTGCCTTTTCTCCCAGCATGTGAGACCAGCTTGCAGGTCGTGGATCGATCCTCCTGACCCTAATCTCTACTTCCTTAAGTGTTAGTCTCCTTTTATGTTACTTTATACTCCACAAATAAGCTCAGTCATTCTATGTCTGTCCCTCTCTTTCTTACCATTTCACTTAGCATCATACTATCCATGTCCATCCACTTATATGCAAATTTCATGATTTTTTCTTTTCTTGGACTGGAGCAATAGCACAGCGGGTAAGGTGTTTGCCTTGCAAGTGGCCAACCTGGGTTGATTCTTGTCCCTCTCAGAGAGTATCCCGCCAACATGGCAGAGCCTGGTAAGCTACCCATGTTGTATTCGATATGCCAAAAACAGTAACAAGTCTCACAATGGAGACACTATTGGTGCCTGCTTGAGCAAATTGATGAACAATGGGACGACAGTGCAGTGCTATCTTTTCTAACAGCTGCATAGCATTCCATTGTGTAGATATACCAAAGTATCTTTAACCAGCCATCTGTTCTCAGGAACTATGGTTTTTTTCCAGATTCTAGCTATACACATGTCATTTCTACTGTACTTTTTTTCAGCTCCAGGATATATTCTGGAACACCTCCAGAAGTGGTATTGCTGGTGAAATAGGAGCTCAATTTATAGATTTTGAGAAACATCCATATTGTTTTCGAAAACGGCTGGACCAGTCAGTATCCTTACTAACAGTGAAGCAGAGTCCTTTCTCCCCATATCCACGCCAATAGTGGTTGCTTTTATTCTTTTGGATGTGTGCCAGTCTCTGTGGTGTGAGATGATATCTCATTGTTGTTTTGATCTGCATCTCCCTGATGATTAGTGATGAAGAGCATTTTTTCATGTGCCTTTCAGGCATTCGGATTTCTTTGTTGAGAAAGTTTCTGTTCATTTCATTGCCCCATTTTCTGATGGGTCTTTTATTTTTATTAAGGCAACATTATTTACAAAGTTTTTCATAATGGACTTGGTCCAGGCATGCAATATTCCAAAACCAATCCCACCACCGATGTCCCCTCCACCAATGTCACCAGGTTTCCTCTCACACCCAGCCTGCCCGTTTGTCAGGCATATAAAAAATTTAGTTCAAGTTGCTACAATGAAACTTAAAGGAATGTCAAATGTAATTATCAGAAAATCAATCAATAAATGTCAAATCATGATGATTGATTGGTTACTATATGATTTTAACCTACATTAACTATAACATGTTTTATCCTAAGGGAATATTGGTTTTATATAAGAAAATATGTTATAGGTAGAGCTTAAGTGTCTGCATAATAAGTAAAAGATTGAAATAACATATTATGCATGTTTTGTGGATTCTAAAGACGTCAAATATGTAAAAACAGAAAATGATGGTTAACACAAATAGGATGGTAGAATAGGGATGCTGTGTGAAAGACACACACTTGAAACAAGTCTTATAAAGTCCTAAAAACCTTATGCAGAATATAGTGAAGATAGTATTATAGTAACACTATAGTACTATATCATTTATATTCACTAAGACACTAAATCTTAATTACTTTCTGTTTATTTGGGGCCCGCATCTGACTGTGCTCAAGACTTCTCCTTGCTCTGCACTCAGGGATCATTCCTGACAGTAATCAGGGACCAGATGAGGTGCTGGGGATTGAACCCAGGAAAACTACTTGGAAGGCAAACACTGTACCTGTTGAACTAGCACTTCAGCCCCTAGATCTTAATAATTCTGAACACATTTCTGCTTGTTTAGTTTGTATTGTTTTGTTTGGGAGCCACCGATGATCAGAGGTTATTCCTGGCTCTGTGCTCAAGTATTGTCACTGACAATCTTGGGCGACCATCTGTGGTGATAGGAATTGAAACCAGGTTGATTCCATGCAAGGCAAATGTACTATCTACCCACTGTACTATCATTCTCACCCCACTGATAACTACTTTTAGGAGATTTCTCATAGTATCAAATGGTGCTGCACTGTCTACAAGATCCAGGTGAATGTTTCGTTTGCTATTTTCAGTGAATGAAAATTGAATCAACCGACTACATAGTGAAAACTATTTGTGTTAGAACCATTGAAATGATAAATAAAAAGAACTGCATGCGTTTAAGTTACTTATTTGCTTTGTTTTTATAGTATATAGTAATATTTTATTCTACTTGAAATTTTAATTTTTATTCTTTTTGAATTATTTTAATTTTATATTTTATATTTTACTTAAATATTTTATTCTATTTAAATTATCTATGAAAATTATCTAAATAATTTAAGGAAAGGAATGCATTTAATATAGTGTAAGTCCTGAAAGAATATTGGTTATCAGGGAATTTAAAGAAATATTGATGCCTGGGCTCTAAGTAGAATCAATTGAGTAGAAATTCCTAAAGGTCATCCCTTAGCACCTAGACTCCAATTCTTATAAGTGCTACACTTTTATTTTTACTTCATATCTGTACCTTCTCCCGACTTTCCAAAGTCCCTCACCTTGGACCTTTTGACATTTATGATTGATAATAAACAAAATCTGTTATGTTCAACATATTTCACTAAACCCTTTTAACACCATTTTATGAGTTAGAAACTTTCTAAGGTACTGTACAAGTACCTGGTGGAAAATTGCCAGACTAGACATACAAATCTGTGAGTGAAGTCTGTGAGTGAATGAACCTCTTCAGATAAGGTATTTTCCTGCAGTGAATAACCCCTCCCTTAACAGAACTCTGACTTTGTAGAAGACTCTCTTCACCTTGAATCCTATAATATTTTTGCAAGATGGTGTAGTGAGTGCTCTGTAGCTCTTCATTTCTATTTTCAAACCAACATATCCTTAAACATTCCTAAACTTTTAATCTCTCATCAGACTGCATATCATACAGCCAGTTTCTATGCCTTTGCACTACAAATCCTTCCCGAAACATTATCTCATATAGTTTTACTTACACATTTCCTTTAATAATTTCAGTTATCTTAAAGATTAATCTTTTTAAAATATAGGATTCTGTACTTCATGTCATCTTACTTTTCAGTGCTCTGCAAAGTCAAAATGGTCAAAAGAAAATAAAGTAATGCTTAGCAGTTTTACTTTAAATTTATGCCTACTAGCCTCAGTGAGCCTTGTATTACCAATATTCATAATACCTAATAAATTATTATTTGAATAAGATTAATTTCCTCATTGGATATAAAATGCTTTTCACTCTCAACTTTGGGTTCTTAGTTTTCTAAGAAGAACCATCAAAAATCTTCTTACAATATGAATCAATACATTTTCATCTGTGCCTGTATATTCTGCCTATTCGCACAGTCAGTCATTCCATTGTTTTGGTGTTAGGTAGCAGGTCACGATCTTATAATTTTCCAACTATCACCTATATTTTTCTATTATTCCCTTAATATGGAACATTTCCCAGCAAAACTCAAATAATTATAAATTGGCTAACAATTATATGAATGTTACATAAAACATTTTACATGTAATATAAAATTTATATAACTGTATAAAAATATATGAATTTTATATGAAAATTACAGGATATTATGTAAAATTATATGATCAAGTACTCAGAAAGGTGGGAACTGTATATTATATAAAGTTACACAACAAAGTACTCAGAAAGACGAGATATAATAGCCGTAACCAACACTCAGTGGTTCAGAAAATAGTGGTAACAGAAAGAGAGAGGGTCTGGGATGTGGATGGGAGCAGGAGAAAAGGAGAGTGTGTAAATGAATGAAAGAAGAAACATAAAAATGTTATTTTTAACTGTGTTGAAATGACATATGCATGAACAGTGTGGTGTTGAAACGACATATGCAAGAAAAGTATAATTGACAGAGTATGTAAATCCTGGTACCTCAGTAAAAATGGTCTGTAAAATAAAATACAAAATAAGTTAATAAAAAATACAGAGTTCCCCAAATTATTCTAAAAATAGCTTTCAATCTTTATGTTTGAAAGTAAATAAAGATCAAAAGTTATAATACAGTGATTTTCAAGATGAAAAATTCAATAGATTATTTGTTTGCTTTATAGATTTTGTTTAAAATAATCTTTAATACAATACAGATTACATGAAGTTACCAAATGTGCTAATATATACTTCAAACATTTTGGCAAATATAAAGTGATTCTGAGTGGTATGTGGTAGCTGAATCTTGAAATGTCTAGTGGTTTTAATATATATGATGCAAAATATCTGATAATTCCTAGAAATCCATTTATTACAAGAATAAAAACATAAAATTATTGATTAGAGAAATAGTACATGAGTAAGGGTTTGCCTTATGTCTTACCCACCCAGTTTTTATCCTAGGCACCACATATGGTTCCCCAAGCATCATCAGAGGTCACCCCTGAACACAGAGCCAGGAACAAGCTTTCAGCATAACCCACCTTACCTATCCCCACCACCAAAGACTATAAATTCCATAAATCTTATTGGTTTTCTCTACATTATGAGATGAAATTCTTTCAAAATCAAGAAATAACTAGCATAAAACTAGCATCCTAAGGTAGATTACAGGCTTTCTAGTATCGGTCTTATCTGAGTGAAGAAATTACCTTTGACTGTAAATTAAGTCAACATAAAATAAGAGATGTCAGCTGGTGGGTTAGTTAGAAAGTATATATAAAATCTTAATTTTAATCACTGTCACAAGACCAAGATGACTGACCTCCGACATCCCGATGGATCTATTACATCTTTCAGAAAGGCAATGGAGAGGATTATTCACAACTTCTACTCGGATCTCTTTGACAGCCATGTCCACCTGCCCACATACCAAATTCCACAGGATGAATATGTCGTTCCCAATGTCCTCCCTTCTGAAATATGACACGCCATTTCGTTGGTAAAGACACGTACAGAACCTGGTCCAGACAAGGTCAGACCCGAGCACCTGAAGAATATGCCGCCAGGACTCATCAATACACTGGCTCGACTCTTCACACTACCTGTCTGAATGCAAGGTTCCATATCAGTGGAAAACCAGTAGGACCATTCTGTTGTACAAGAGGGGAGACATCCATGACATCTGCAACTATTGCCCAAACTGCCTGCTGTCTGTCATCTACAAGTTGTTCACTCGTGTCATCGTGAATAGAATAGGCAGAACACTAGACAAAAGACAACCATACGAGCAAGTCGGGTTCCAAAGGGGATTCAACATGATAGACCATATCCACACAGTGACCAAACTCATTGAAGTTTCGGGAGAGTTCAAGATGCCTCTCTGTCTAACATTCATTGACTTAAAGAAGGCCTTCAATTCTGTTGCGACTGAAGCAGTCATCGAAGCCCTAGTCAAACAGCGCGTTCAAATTCAGTATATCAAAATACTCCGAGAGCTGTATTGTGAATTCACCACCAGAATCTCACCATTCTACAAGGAAGTGATCATTGATGTAAAGAGAGGGGTGCGGCAAGGTGATACCATTTCACCGAAACTCTTCAGTGCCACCCTTGAGAACATCATGGGATGACTGGAATGGGAAGGAATGGGAGTGAAGAGAGATGGTCGGTTGGCAATTACACCACCTCCACTTCACTGATGACATCGTTCTCATAACACCAAACATTAGCCAAGCGACACAAATGCTGGCCGACTTTGACCACAAGTGTGGAAAGGTCGGATTGCAGCTGAATCTCAACAAGACGGTGTTCATGAAAAGCGAACTGGTCCCTGAAGCTCCATTTGCTCTCAATGGAATGAACATCTCCGAATGCAGCAGCTATGTGTACCTGGGTCCAGAAATTAACATGAGGAATGACTTGGTGCCAGAACTGCACAGGAGGAAGAGAGCAGCTTGGAATGCCTTCAAGAGCATTGAAGAAGTGGTTAAGAGAACAAAGAACCTCTGACTGCAGGCACATCTTTTCGATTCCACCATTCTTCCTGCACTAACATATGCCTCAGAGACCTGGGCCCTATGCAAACAGGATGAGAATGCTATTCGGGTATCCCAAAGAGGAATCGAAAGAGCTATGCTAGGAGTATCACATCTCACTCAAGTGAGAGAAGGAATCCGGAGTTCTGACCTCCACCAATGGTCAAGAATCAGGGACGCTGTCTTGTTTGCCAAGGCATCAAAAATCAGATGGGCCAGTCATGTATTGTGATTCAGAAATGACTGAATTACCGACTGGATTCCACGGGACATCAGAAGACCTCGTGGCCGCCCACCAACTAGATGGTCAGATTTCTTCATCAAATCCTGAATGAACACTTTGAGACTCTTCCTGTTCCTGGAGCAAGCAAATATCACTGGGCTGCACTAGCACGCAACAGGGACAAATGGAGACATTACTGGCCCCCTCTCGAGCTAATCAAAGATCAACAGGACGACAAGTGATACAAGTGAATCACTGTCATACCTTTACTCATGGATTTGCTCGATGTGGGCACCAGTAATGTCTCCATTGTGAGACTTGTTGTTACTGTTTTTGGCATATTGAATATTTCACGGTTAGCTTGCCAGGCTTTGCTGTGCTGGCGGGATACCCTCGGTAGCTTGCCATGCTCTCTGAGAGGGACTGAGGTCGGCCACATGCAAGGCAAACGCCCTACCCACTACAAAAGTGGTACACATAGAAAATTAAGGAATATTGCAATTAATATCCCTAGATGAGAGAATTAATGATCTTTTTCCATTGTCTCATTTCTTATTTCCCAGTTGTAACACAACAATATACTGTTTTCATATGGAAAAAATAGTATAGGACATGCATTTTGTTCACTGTACTTTGTTTTTAATATAGGAAACCTGAATGTTCAAGACACCACTATGATCACCAAGACTGGCACTTTTGGGGCAGGAGTGATAGCACCGAAGGTAGGGCATTTGCTTTGTGCTCGACCAACCCAGGTTCAATCCCTGACATCTCACATGGTCCACCTGTGCACTGCCAGGAGTAATTTTTGAGTAAAGAACCGGGAGTAACCCCTGAGCATTGCCAGGTGTGACCCAAAAATAAATAAATAAATAAAACCAAGTCTGGCACGTTTCCCCCTAGTCCCCAAGTATTTACATACTACTAAATACTACTAAAACTGCCAATAGTAACAATTATTCACAATTTTATCCTGAAAATCTATTTAAGCATTGTAAAGCATTGAAAATTTTAATTGAATATATTAAAAATCAGAGTAGGGTTTTTGTCAAGATGGTGGCGGTACAGTAGCAAGAGCCAGACCTGGCAAAGGGATGGAAGCTCTCAGTGCTCTTAATAGCCGATGGGGTCATAAAATTTCTGTGTGAGTGAATGTGGGTGCCCCTTAGCTATCTGTCTCAGAGAGAGCACCAGAAAAACCATCCAGTCACCCACAGCAGCTGGTTCAGAGTGGGACTCATGAGGATGGTGCCAGTGTGACCACCAGTGGGCAGAATCACCTCAGCCCTCGGTGCTTTGGGAGGCAGTCAAGTTTTAACATGCCTGAATAGAACTAGTTGGGTCCAACAGGGCACCACTATGGAGCACAGGTCCCAGAGCTGAATGGACACCCCGGGTTCTCACAATGGGGACCTGGCAATTCACTGCTGGCAGGGCAGCCTCACCTCCATTTCTTTCCTGGACAAGCCTGCATTACCTGCAGCATATTAGGAGGAAAACACCAGCTGTCTGGAGTCCCAGGATGGGGATGTGTGTTCCCTGGTCAGGCTCTGCTGGACTGGTGGCTGTAACCCTCCTAGAGTGCCCAGAATGGTAGCAGCCCTGGTGCTCTGCCCAGCCCTATTCCCTGCTGGGGCCGCTGCTGCTGTCATCCCTGGAGTCTAAGGGGAACAGCCGCCATCTGGTCAACCTGGAGCCACTGGGCGAGCGATTTAGCAGTCTGAGGGTGTTTCTAGGCTACCTGATACTCCAGAATTGTTGCTGTGCCTCTGAGCATACTCCAACATCTCAGGACGTGTCCCAAGAAATTAAACCGCCAAAAGTTAGGTATGTGGGAGCCAAAACCACAAACTACCTCCAGCACAGCCGATCAAGCTCATTTATTGGCCTTGCTTCAGACCCATAAATAAATCTTGAAAAAGATCAAAAGCCACATTTATTCTGAAACAAGTGCAAGGCTGAACAAACTGGGGATACATTGAAGGGGGTCAGGTTAGTCCAGTGCCTGCCCAAACAGTCACTAGCTCCACAATCCAAGATCCCTGCCAGGACTCTGACTAGATTCCATCATCTCAAACAGAGCTCACTGAGATAGTAATCTGCTGAGAATTTGGGTACACATGTTTTGTGATTGAACTCTCCAGGCTTTCTTGGAGTCAAGGATGGGCTATCTCCCCCCATCTCCCTATGTTTCCAGAAGACCCGGCAGTCACATCCACATCCCAAAGCTACCACCTAGTTTTACAAAGCTACTCCAGCTGTACCTTCCCCGTAAAAATACTAAATGCCCTGAGCATATACAGTAACCTCTTACTACCTGTACTGAAAATCATATGCACAAAGGAGAGAGAGAAAAAAGAGAATAAAGTTTTCTGCTATAGAGGAAGGCAGCAGGTAGGGCTGTAGGATGGTGCTGGGAGGGAAACCGGGCACATTGGTTGTATGAAACATAGACTATAGGAGGGATGGATGGATCATAAAATTGGAACATTGTATGATTGAATCCCAATCATGAATAACTTTGTGATGGTTTATCTCATGGTTATTCAACTTAAAACATTCAGAATAGCAGTTCCTAGAATATTTAAGAAAAATCTATTAAGTCTTTGAATGTGTTCAGGGGTCTGATAAATGTGAAGTAATGAGAATTTCAGAACTTGAAAGTTTTAGTAATCTCTAAATTAGTAAGGGTTGCAATTAGCATTGTCAACTCTC
Organism: Sorex araneus; assembly: GCF_027595985.1. Lineage (NCBI taxonomy): Eukaryota > Metazoa > Chordata > Mammalia > Eulipotyphla > Soricidae > Sorex > Sorex araneus. The sequence goes on from NC_073313.1 coordinate 197,314,250, forward strand.
TTTAATTACAAAAGACTTGTTTATAATTTATAGTCCATCTATTCTGGGTTCATATTATATTTTCCCACTAGTGTGTTTTCTACAATACTGATCTTAAGGCAGGTCTGGGTAACTAACAATTGGTAGTTGTTCTGCACTATCCTTCCCCATAAATACTCATAGAACTCTCTGGAGCCAAATTCATAATTCTTGTCATCAGAGGACTCTCAATAGTCAACACATCCATAGTAATATTTTCTTATCCTCCTCATAGAAGGTAGAAATCTGTTCAGATCAAATTTATTTAGAAATCAGTTGAACTGAACTGTACTACTATAATGAAAATAATTGTAAATTTCTGGATCTAATTAGAAGGTGAGTATTTCTCTGTAGTATCTATCTTTATAAAATAGTAATTACTAATATTCCAACTAAACCATTTGAGAATATTCCAAACATAGAAGAGACTGCAAGTATCATCAATGCAATGTCCTTTATTTCCCAGTTAAGAAAAACAAAACACTAGTGGGAGAATTAGCTTCTACATTACAATCCAAGGCAATAAAAAAAGGGGTGGAAGGGGTTTGCTTTGCATGCATTCAATCGCCAGCATCCCATATGGTCCCCCGAGCAACGCCAGGAGTAATTCCTGAGTGCAGAGCCAGGAGTAACCCCTGAGCATTGCTAGGTGTGACCCAAAAAGAAAAAAAAAACAAACAAAAACAACAGAACACAAGATTTCTTCCCTTTCTAACCCAGCAAATTATTTAATCTTCAGGTAATATAGTCTCAGCTTTTATTTATTTTTCTTCTGTGTGTGTGTCTGTCTGTCTGTCTAAAGAGAAAAGAAGAAAAGTAGGAAGGAGATATAGGTTAAAAAAAGAAGTACCTGATTCTTGTTTTTGTGTGTGTTCAACTCCATACTGTTAAGTACATATCAGTAGGTCTCAATCATCTGAAAGGACCAGACAGTTAAAAACTGTATCTAATAACATCTGATCTTCTTGACACCCAAAGACTCCTTAGCTAAGAGGTAACAATCATAGTTTTCATCAATAGGGACTGCATTCAAGCAGTACTTATCGTCTAATGTAATACACCTCCACAGAACAGTGGAGAGAGTTAAAATATCACCATTTTGTCAAGGTAAGTTTTCCTCTCAATCAAACTCAAAGTCAGGAGATTTGAGGCTATTAATACTATGATAAATGATCTTTTTACACACCTTTTTTTTTCACTGATATGCTGCTCTTTAAAATTAAAATTAAGAGCTAGTCGGGCCCGTGCTCGGCTCCGGCCGGCCGGGTTTTCGGCCCGGGCGCCCATGCCCCTGCAGAGCCGGTGGGTGTGGAACAAGCGGGAACCAGAGACAGCTTTAGGAATTGGGGTTCCAGCAAGTGCCTGCACCCATGTATGGAGACTGTGAATTAAGCCTTTGCCCCACGCCGGCTAACGGAGGAAATATGTAATTTCTGGCAGAATTTTCCCAGGACTTTATACAGAAATCCAAAACCGCGCGGACGCTGCTGCGTCCGCGCGACTTAACATTTATAATTGTCATCAATGTGAAAGGGTTCCATTTGAACAGGTCAGACTTGGGGGGGAAACTCCAAATAATAACAGTAAGTTTTTGTTGAAATATTGAAGGTTCTTAATGTAACAGCCACCTCTGGACTATGAGCTAAGCAAAAGCCCCACGCTGGCCAACGTGGCGTGGAGTACACCATACTATGAGGCGCAGGAAGGGGGATGAGGGGGAAAAATTTAAAAAAAAAAAATGGAAAAGGAAAAAGAGAAAAAAAAGAGAGAGAGTTATGTCAACTATAGTGAGTATTGTGTTGAATTATGGAATGTAATCAAGGTAAAGAAATAAATGAAGTGAAATTCATTAGTTATACAGTAGGGGGTAGGGGGGTGGGGGCGGGGGGTAAACTGGGGTTTCTGGTGGTGGAATTTGGGCACTGGTGAAGGGATGGGTGTTTGAATATTGTATAACTGACATATAAACCTGAGAACTTTGTAACTTTCCACATGGTGATTTAATAAAAATTAAAAAAAAAAAAAAGAAAAAAAAATTAAAATTAAGAGAGGCCTCCTTTTTTACTTCTGACTTTTAATGGACCAAAATAAGTCAGACTAAATCATGGGAACAAATGACCTTTGAGAAAGTATACTAAATTCCAAAGTACTTAAGACTTCCCTTTAATTTTTGAAGTTTCACACTATAAAATTCAAAATCTATACTAAAATTTAGATCACATATGCCAGCTTTTAAATTTTCCATAGAAAACATTATATTAGTTTAAATGATAGAGCACCTTTAACTTGCATTTTCAAAATTGCTGTCATTTCTTTATACTTTTACTCTATAAAAACAGATATAGATATAATTAATTAGGAGAAGCATTTGGAGTTGTGTAGTACAATGGATAAACCACTGACTTTCACTTTTAACTCAACCTAGTTCCTAAATGAAATGACCCTGATTAAAAAATATAGTTTTCAGTTCACACCTGAGAAAGATGCTGAGTAGAGGAAAAACAGGACCTGAAAAAGAGAGGGCTTTACAATCTCTGCTTTTAGGAATATTTTGTATAACTGCATCATATCCTTAATATATCTTTTAGCAGGTTGCAAACAGGTGCATTCATTTTCAACACAACCCCTTTTGGTAGTTTCACAGATGCCTTAATTGAGCAGCATTTCAACAATAATTCAGCCCCATTAGCACCTGTAAATCATGCTGCATTCTTAAACAGAGACAGCCCACTTTGGTAAAGTGAATCTCTGTGGCATTTTCTATACATGCTGACTACAAATACCTTATTATCATGCTTGCAGAGATTAATGCTGCATCTGCTTGAGTGAAAGAGAAAATATACAACAATAGTTTGATCTCACAACTAGTGTTTGTCAAGCTAGAGGACAAAATTTAAGTATCATCTGTTCAAGTATAAACCTGATGGGTGTAGTAGAAATCCAAAATAACAAGTAAAAATCCTATGTATATTACCTAGAAACCAAAAATCCTATACATGAAGGTTGTGGAACATACCAAACATGTGAAAATTATTTCTACTACTATTTCTCTAAGAAACATTTCCATGATTTGGTTGTACTCATTTGAGTTGACTTGTACCTTGTTTTCTGATATTATACTGCTCCAATCTATGCATTTTTAAGTTAGTTTTCAAGTGTGTCATTAAAAATAGTTTGTTGGTTTTAATTTTTAATTTTTTTTTTGGAGGGGGTGGCACTCAGCAATGCTCAGATGTTATCCTGGCTCTGCACTCAGGAATTACTCCTGGCACTGCTCAAGAACATATGGGATGCTGGTAATAGAACCGGGTCAGCCATGTGCAAGGCAAGCACCCTACCCCTTAGACTATCCAACCCCTTAAAATAGTTATTTTTTAAGTAATAAGAAATGGATGAAGTTTAAAATGTTTAATATAATTTTCTAGTGCACTCAGTGTTCATTGACTATTTTGTCTTTCTTATTAAAGTAACTTGAAGCTGTTCCTATAGCTATGAAGAATTTTAATAAAAAGATAAACATTACAGATGAGGAGATTATATTATGAAATATATATGGTGAATATTGATTTCACTTAAGCAAGAATATCAAGATTTCTCTTCTTTTCAAATTTTATTTTATTAAAATACTGTGAATAAAAAATTATTTATATTTTGGTATTTGACATAAAATGTGCATAATTGATATTGTCACCAGTGTCAACTTCCCTCCACCAGCGTTCCCAGGTTTCCCTTCTAGCCTTTGTTCCCCAGTCCCAGCCCCAGCCTCCTATCTTGACAATATCGAGGATTTTCAATATCAATTTTTTATCACAGTTCTCAAGATATATTTTAAACCCCTCAAATTGTATATCTTTACCCATATCTGCCAAATTTACATTATATCCCCGTTAGTAGTTATCAATGTTTCAAAGTGCCTTAAGGCAATTGTATTATTTTTATTTGCCAGCTTCCATGCTTATGAAATCTTGAGAGCAAATTTTGTTTTATGCTCTTCAAAGGCATAACTTTAAATGGGAAATACCCACATAATCCTGCAATATCACTTATAGTCTTTTATCTAAATGATGTGAAAACATCATTTCAAAATGTTATAGAATATCCCTATATTCACATCAGATTATTCACTGCAGCCAACATAATTCAATCATTCTAAATGCTTAGTGACAGATGATTGGATAAAGGAGAGCTGATATATATTCCCAGTTCTATGGAGTACTACTCAGTGATTTAAAAACAAATTGTACTATTTAAGATAAAACAGAAATTGAAGAAATTATGCTACTGAAATAAATAATAAAGTGATATATAATTGCCTATAGAAACAAAAAAGAAATAAAAAATGGTATAGTTATAGTTTAAAGATTTACTATCACTAAAATAAAAAACTAGCAAACATAATTAACATACTTAAGTTTTTCAAAATGAACTAAAACACATTTTTTCCAATTTACATGTAACATTGAACCTATTGACTTTATTTTGGAACATAAGTCAAATCTGAACATTTTATCGCTAAAATAAGCAAAATTAAATTAGACATAAATTACAAACAATGCTGGAAAACCTCTGCAGATTGGAAGTTTAGGCCAGATTGGAAGTTTAGGCAATGAAGTAAGCATCTGTGTCAACAATGTTGCTCAGAAATTGATCATCGTCACCACACTTGATCCCCTGAGCCCCTACAGGAGTGATCACTTAGTGCAGAGCAAGGATTAAGCCCTAAGGTGTGTCATCCTTCCTTAAAGTAAAAATTAAGAATACAAAACCAAAAATTTTATATAAACATATTTAGTAATAGTACATAACAGTGTGTATAAAATATGTATTTTCTTTTAGATGATATCAGAAAATTGGTGTTTGAAAATGTGAGCTATTCAGCTTGCTTAAAGAAATTCTATCATGATAAATATATATTATTAGATAAAATACCTTAAAAATTATCTGAATATTTTACAGTAAGGAAAGTAAAAACTATTAAGTAATTTGGCAAACACAAAGTGAAAGAAGAGACAAACAACTAAAAATGAACCAGAAAAAAATGCAATAGAGAAAAACATATCTAAAGTTGTGTTCTTTTTGCAAAAATTAGTCAAGTTTGTAAATTTGGAAAAGTATGTTAAAAATTAATGGATTGATACATGAGTTATAATTTTAATTAAAAATGTAACAATAGAAAAATGTGATAGCTTTATGTAGATAAAATTGACTAGTTTAATCAAGTGAACAAGTTCTTCATGAAACAAAATTATTTCAGACATTTCAATATGATTGAGTAAAACTTACATCCTAAAAAAATCATTTCTAAAGTTCCACAAAAATAATAATTAAAGTTTCAAAACTCTAAAAGTCATATAAAGACAATAATCTTAGAGTTATGCTTGAAAGTTATTGGAGATTTTAGGAAGAAAAGTGAAAATTTGTCCATCCAGCTTTGGGACAACTTCCTATTTGAGTTGGAAACCATAGCCCAAGACTGTCATCAGCATCTTCATCACTATTGAATGGAATTAATCATTATGTAATAGAAGACAACACAACCTTGTTAGAGTTGTTCTACAGAACTGAGCTACTTGGGGTGAATGAGAAATGATACACCAACCTCTCCAGAAAAAAAGAGGATGGGCTGAAAGTGACCAGTATTGATAGCAATGCAGTGAAAAATGAACTCTTAGTCAGCATTTGTGGGTTTCAAAACTGCTTTAGCCTCTTCGGAAAACAGGCTGCAAACTTCTTCTTTTTTGCTTTTTTTGATAATGTAGAAGTGCTGCTATTTGTTCAGCCATTGACTAAGCTGATTAAATTTGGCATGAAGTCCACATTACTTTTTTTTTTGATTGTGTCATCATGAGATAGAGTTACAAAGCTTTCATGTTTGAGATTAAGCCGTACTATAATGGAACACTCATCCCTCCACCAGTGTACATTTCCTACCATCCTCATCCCAGTCCTCACCCTGGCTCTATGGCAGACAATTTCCCGAATACTCTCTCTCTCTAATTTGAGGCATTATGTTTTCTCAAAATTTCCCACCACCATTCAAGCCTACCTGCCAGGGGCAGATGCTAGATAATTTATTTTCCATTGCTCATATGAATATCATGAGAGGTCGCATGGCTGAAATTTTAAATGTAAATTTCTAGATTGTAAATGATTTGGTTCCAAAAACGTGGAACTAATACATTTTGGAATTCAGTTGGGAGTCTCTGGACTTGGGCTGTTGGTGCGCTAAGATGGAGACTGGAGGCAAATTGTGGGCATAGCAGCCAGTCTGCTGGGCAGGTGGGGACCTGGGGAGGGACAGCTCAGGTCTTCTGTCCACATGCAGCCTGGAGATTAAGCCCTGGAACCTGCATACCTGGGCCTTGCTTGTGGAAGCTCTTGGTCACTGGGATTCCATCTGGAGTAGGCAGGGAGATGGCACCTGCTCCATCTGGGGTGATCTGGTGAAATTGGCAAGGTATGAAGTCTGGAGAGATCTCTGGTGCTGTGGTGTCTTCCGGGACTTGCTGCTGTGTCTCTGGGTCAGGGCTGTTGGTGCGTTAAGATGCACATTATAAAATTTTCAGCAGATTATATCTTGGTGAGGTCCATCCTGAGACAGTGGAGTCAAGCTGGAGGTATCACGGCGATTTTGGATTGTGGGAAGCAAGTGGCTGTTGGGGGCTGTGCTTGGGTAGACACAGGTCAGCCCGCCCCCTCTGATTTACCCCGGTCTGTTCAGCCATGCACAGGTCCAAGCTTTTCTGTGGCTTCTGGTCTCTTTTGAAATTTATTTAGGGGTCTCTGAAGCAAGGCCGGCAGTAGAGCTTACACGGTGGCAGTGGAGTTGGTTCTTGGGGGTGACTGCCAGTGCTTTCATGTGTATTGGGAAACGGGGGAAGGTAGCCCACCCCAACTCTGAGAAAGCCTGAAGATTTCCGTCACAAAACCCGCATACCAGAATTTTCAGCAGATTATATCTTGGTGAGGTCCATCCTGAGATGGTGGAGTCAGGCCTGGGATATGGAGGTGATTTGGGACTGTGGAAGTAAGCGGCTGCTGAGGCTCTGCTTGAGTGGGCCAACAGGCCAACCTGCCCCCCTCCTATTTACTCCAGTCTGTTCAGCCATGTGTGGGTCCAAGATTAACTGTGGCTTTGGATCTCTTCCGAGATTTATCTATGGGTCTCTGAAATAAGGCCAATAAATGAGCTTGTATAGCTGAGCCAGAGGTGATTTGTGGGTGTGGCTCCCACATACCTAGCTTTTGACCATTTAATTTCTTGGTAAACTTGGTCCCAAGTTGTTGGGGTCTGGCCATAGGCTCAGCAGCAATTTTGGGGTATTGGGAAGCCTGAAGGCACCATCAGGTTGCTGATGCACTGGACCTGCTGGTACAGATTGACCTGCTGATGGCACCATACTCCCTGGAAACTTCTTAAAAGTTGAATATAGAATTACCATGTGATCCAGTAATTCCAATCCTTGGTATCTATCCTAGAACACAAAATCACTAATATGAAAAGATGCATGCACACTTATATTTACTGCAACACTAAAAAATAGTCAGAATTTGAAAACAACCCAATTCCAACAATGGATGAGTGAATAAAGAAATTATGGTATAGATGCACAATGGAATACAACTCAACTACAAGTAAAATGAAATATTACATTTTGTTACAACATGGAAATGAGGCCTCCAATTCCCTTTTATTAAAATAGGAAAGAATGAAAGATAGAAGGCAAGAAAAAAAGCAAGTATGGGAATAAGTGAGATACAAAGGGAGATAAAGAATAATACATATTTAGAGGACAAATCAATTAGATTCATATTGAATAACTATGTTCTATACTTATAGCTATACTGCCACCATGCTCCAGGCCTCTTTCCAGACAGTTGGGCTGAGCCTCACACATGAGTGAATTCCCACAGAACTGGTAATGCAGAACTTTGTGAACGTGGACTCTAGGCTCAATGGGACCCAGAAACAGAGATCTCCTCTGCCTGCTGCTTTCTCCAATCACCGGCAACCCAGGGATCACACTATTAAGACCCACCAGCCAGTGCCAGATAAATTCCTCATCAGCTGACCTCCACTACCCAACCGCCGCCACACTCCAGGCCACTTTCTGAACTGTGTGTCAGCTTTGCGGCTGTGCGACACAACATAAACACTTCCTACACATTTTCCATCATGACTGCACCATATTTGATAGGGTTCAAATATCATGTGAATCATATTTGATCCTGTAATGGCTATTAGAGGCTGCCCTAAAATCCTCCATCCCTCTTGGAGAGCCCTGAAAGCTACTGAGAGTATCCTGCACACACGGAAGAGCCTAGCAAGCTACTCGTGGCATACTCAATATGCCAAAAACAGTAACAAGAATGGCCTCATTCTCCTGACCCTGAAAGAGCCTCCAATACGGCAGCATTAAGAAGGACGAACAAGGAGAGGCTGATGAAATCTCAGGGCCAAACTAGGCTGCCAAAAAAAGGAGGTCTAGAGTGACTGCTTGCACTTTGAACACACGTACCCTGGTATCGGAAGCATCCATCGAGGACCAGATAGTGCAAGCACAGAAGATCAAGTATGACATCATTGGATTGACCAAGACGAGAAGGCATCGAACACATCACGCCGTTTTCGACATTGGAGAAGAACTTTTTCTCGGAACATGTGACAGCAGAGGTGTCGGTGGTGTGGGTGTCCTTGTCAACACAAATTTGGCCATGAGCATTGATTCGTTCAAATACCTAATAACCCTAATTGGATGCTTATGTTTGAATAGATGTGGCTTGTTGCTGGCAGTTTCTATCTTTGTCATCTACACACCAACATCCAACTACAACAAAGAAGATATTGAGAAGTTCTACATTTTGCTGGAGTAGTTCTATAAAGATCACACCTTCTACAAGTTGTGATCCGTGGGTCCGTGATATTAATGCCAAGATAGAACCTAGAAGGTCACCTGAAAAACTCCACATTGGGACCCACAGCCTATAATGGAAAAATAGGGTGAGAGACTGAGTTCATGATGTTGACTAAGACCATCCGTGGTAAGTTGCAGTTCCAGAAGGTCAAATCTAGACATTGGACATCAGAATCTCCCAGTGGACAGTTCCCCAAAGAAATTGACCAAATCATCTTCAATCGATGGTTTTGCCTGACTGATGTCGCTGTTGTCCCAAAATTCCAAATGGGAACAGACCACCATCTCCTTCATGAGAAATTCTACTTCACGGAAAGGGGAGAAAGGGCTGAAAAGTTTAAGAAGAGAACTCCCAGAACTACCACCAACTGGGAGCTCTTTGGTACTATTGCAGCAATATGGGAAGATGCTATGGTTGACAATATTGATGAGGAATACGATTGACTGGTTCAGCACCTCCACGATTGTGCAAGGAACACCAAGAGAGAGAAAGTCACAAAAAACTGCTTGTCTTCGGAAACTCTCAAGCTCATTCACCAACGTGGTTTGGCACAAGTCTCAGGCAATCACAAACTTACATATGAGCTCACAAAGCTATGTAGAGAAGCAATATAGCAAGACCTCAAGGAGAGAGGAGCAGCAATGTTGGCCGATGCAGCAGAAGCTGGGAAAAGTATTCGCAACACCCGCCTCTCCTTCACCAACTATAAGATAAAGATGACTGCCCTCCGATGTCCTGATAGACCTATCACATCTTCCAGAAGGAAAATGGAAAAGGTTATCCACGACTTCTACTCAGATCTCTTTGATAGCCACATCCACCTGCCCACATACCAAATTCCGCTGGATGGATATGCCATTCCCAGCATTCTCCCTTCTGAAATCCAACACACGATTTTGTCAGTAAAGAAGCATACAGCACCCGGTCCAGACAAGTTAAGACCTGAACACCTGAAGAATCTGCCGCCAGTACTCATTAATACACTGGCTCGGCTCTTCATATGCTACCTGTCTGAATGCAAGGTTCCATCCTAATGGAAAACCAGAAGGACCATCCTATTGTACAAGAAGGGAGACATCCACGACATCGGTAACTATTGCCTAATCAGTCTGTTGTCCATCATCTACAAGTTATTCACATGAGTCATCCTGGATAGAATTTTAAGAACACTAGACAAAAGACAACCATGCAAGCAAGCCAGGTTCCGAAAAGGATTCAGTATGATTGACCATATCCTCATGTTGATCAAGCTCATTGAGGTTTTGCAAGAGTTCAAGATGCCACTCTGTCTAACGTTCATGGATTTAAAGAAGGCCTTTGATACTGTTGAGACTGAAACAGTCATCGAAGCCCTAGCCAAACAGGGAGTTCAAACTCAATACATCAGGATCCTCTGAGAGCTGTATTGTGGTTTCACCACCAGGATCTCACCAGTCTACAAAGAAGTGACCATTGACGTAAAGAGAGGGGTTCAGCAGGGCAACACCATTTCACCAAAATTCTTCAGTGCCACCCTCGAGAACAACATGCAATGACTGGAATAGGAAGGAATGGGAGTGAAGATAGACAGTAAGCAACTACAACACCTCTACTTTGCTGATGACATCGTTCTAATAACACCAAATATCAGCCAAGCAGCACAAATGCTGGCTGACTTTGACCATGAGTGTGGAAAGGTCGGGCTGCAGCTGAATCTCACAAAGACAATTTTCACGAGAAACAGACTAGTTCCTGATGTTCCGTTTGCCCTCAATGGAAAGAGCATCTCTGAATGAAGCAGTTATCTGTACCTAGATCGAGAACTCAACATGACAAACAACCTGGCACCTGAACTGCACAAGAGGAAGAGAGTGGCATGGAACGCCTTCAAGAACGTCAAAGAAGTGGTTAAGAGGATGAAGCGGATGAAGATCTCTCTGGCATCTGGCACATCTTTTCAACTCCACCATTATTCCTGCACTAACATATGCCTCAGAGACCTGGGCCTTACAAAAACAGGATGAGAACACTATTTGGACATCCCAAAGCGGAATCAAAAGAGCTATTCTTAGAATATCACGTTTCACTCAAGTGAGAGAAGGAATCTGGAATTCTGACCTCCATCGATGATCAAGAATCAGGAATGCTGTCTCATTTGCCATGGCATCAAAAATCATATGGGCCAGACATGGAATGCAATTTAGAGATGACTGCTGGACTAGAGCTGTTAACGACTGGATTCCACGGACATCAAAAGAACGCATGGCTGCCCACCTATGAGATGGTCAGACTTCTTCATCAAGACCCCAAATGAACAGTTTGAGGCTCTTTGTGTTCCTGGAGTGAGCAGATGCCATTGGGCTACATTAGCACCCAACCTGCATGAATGAAGATTTTACTGGTGCCCGCTGGAGCAAATAAACAGGATGTCAAGTGATACAAGTGGTACTTATAGCTTTATTTTCTGATTTTTCCTTGTCTTCAATTGATGAAATTCAGTTCAAAATTTTATAGTAGTGTTTTGACCCTACTATTTGCCTATTATATAATGTCTCATATTTAAATGTTTTACATAGGCTATTTTGAATGATAACTGCTACTCAAACTGAATGATTCTACAACTGTGTATTAAAATATACCACTTTTTATATATACACAATAGAATACTACACAGCTGTACAGAATGATGAAATCACACAATTTATGGCAATATAGATGGAATTGAAAGATAGCATGTTAAATGAAATAAGCCAGAAGAATATGGATAAGCACAGGATGATATCACTTATCCGTGGTATTTAGAATAACTGGATGGGGGGATACAATGTTTTCTAGGAGGAATGCCCAGATTCACCTTGGCTCCAGAGTATAGGAAGAAGAAAAAGAAAGAAAGAAAGAAAGAAAGAAAGAAAGAAAGAAAGAAAGAAAGAAAGAAAGAAAGAAAGAAAGAAAGAAAGAAAGAAAGAAAGAAAGAAAGAAAGAAAGAAAGAGAGAGAGAGAGAGAGAGAGAGGGAGGGAGGAAGGAAGGAAGAGAAAGAGAGAAAAAAAGAGAAAGAAAGAGAAATAGAGAGAAAGAAAGAGAAAGAGAGAGAAAGAAAGAGAAAGAGAAAGAAAGATAGGAAGGAAGGAAGGAAGGAAGGAAGGAAGGAAGGAAGGAAGGAAGGAAGGAAGGAAGGAAGGAAGGAAGGAAGAAGTAAAGGAAGGAAGAGTGGAGGGGAGGGAGAGGAGAGAGAGTTGAGAAGCAATGTGGGCCAAGTCAGAAGATTATGGTATAAAGGTGTTGTTTGGAATGATGGAGCCGAATATCCAAACCACAGAGTCAACAACACTAAAATAAAGAGAGCCAAATGTCAACAACCAACTTAGAAAGGTGCCTGTCAAGAGGGCAGTCTGAGGGGATCAATGATATAGGTGAAAACCTGGGAACAGTGGTGGAGGGAAGATGACATTGGCTGTGGGATTCGTGCTGCAATATAGTATCTCTAAAAGCCAACTATGAATAACTTTGTGAGTGGTGGTGCTTTAATAAAAGTAATATAACAAATATTATTGTAAAAAGATATTCTTCTATATAATCCAACTATCAAATAGTCAGATTATTCTTATAATTGCTCGTTTGAAACTGTGAATTTTTAACCTTTGCTATCATAATTTCATCACACTACTTTCATACTATTTTTCCATCCTATTATCTCACACATTTCTCCTTTTCTTTCCACCCTACTGCCAGGATTTTATAACATTTTCATTAGAAAAATCTAAGAACATATTGGCTGATTTCCCAACTGTACTTCTGTGGTAGGCAGATTTCAAGTTATCTCTCCATAATTTTTAATAGCTATCTATACCCTTGTTAATCCCTTCCTACATATTTCTTAGAAGTGTGTCCTTGTTGTCAGCAAAATATGGGAAAATTAAAGGTATGTGACTTACAATATGATATATATTTTTTGAATGTGGCTTTTATCTGAAGAACAGTTTCTTTTTTGTTGTTGTCTCTTTCATTTAAGAATCACTCATTTGGGTGGAAAACAGTTGTGATGTTGTAAACACTTGTAGGCAGCCTTACGTAGGCACTAGTGGCAGTAAATGGAAACCAGATAGTGAGAAACAAAGGTCTGCATATAGCTACATAACCGAAAATTTAGAAGCATATTTTCCAGTTCCAGTAAACCTGTGGTTCTCATGGACATCTGCATTGACATCTTGTGAAAGAAACCATGCTAGACCTTGAAGGTAAGATGCTTCCAAATTCTCATATTTAGAAGATGTATACTTATTATTCTAAGATACTTATTTTTTTGGAGACATGGCAATATATAGCACTGTAGCACTGTCACCCTGTTGTTCATCGATTTGCTCGAGTGGGCACCAGAAATGTCTCCATTGTGAGACTTGTTGTTACTGTTTTTGGCATATCAAATACACCACGGGTAGCATGCCAGGCTCTGCTGTGTGGGCAGGATACTCTTGGTAGCTTGCTGGGCTCTTCGAGAGGGACAGAGGAATAGAACCTGAGTTGGCCATGTGCAAGGCAAATTCCCTACCCACTGTGCTATTGCTCCAGTCCCACAAATATATAGTGAGTACAAATTTCATTTTTACATGACTATCACTCCGACTATGCTTAAATTAATCTAGATGCTTATGAGTTCAGATTAGTCTTTTGTACATAACTTTCCTTATTCCTATTTCCATTCTATCTATTTTAAGACCTTTTATTGCTAAATTTTCTCTTAACCTAATGGGTTATTCCAGTATTATCAGTGGCTTCGTCTCTACTAATTTCCAAATATCTTCTTCTCCTTGTTATTCTTAGGACTTCAAGGATTTCTAGGAGTAAGTTCGCTCCCAAAATTCTTAAACAGCTCTATTTTATGTACTGATTTTTTTTTCTGTAGGATTCATTAATACAGTTCTAATTATCTTATGCAAGTTGGTTAATCAGAACTCAATTCTTTAAATCCTTTTCCCAACCAATTACCTTATATGTAATTCACCTTCTTGTTATCTAGTTTCCAGATAACCTTTAATTTGATGGTAATCCAGTCACCTGATGAACTGGAGCTATAGCACTGCAGATAGGGTGTTTGCCTTGCACGTGGCCAACTCGGATTCTATTCTTCTGTCCCTCTCGGAGAGCCTGGCAAGTTACCATGGTGCATTCATTCGATATGCCAAAAACAGTAACAAGAAGTTTCACAATGGAGACGTTACTGGTGCCCATTCAAGCAAATTGATGAACAACGGGACAACAGTGCTACAGTGCTACAGTGTAATCCTGTCACCATTCATCTTCTAGTTATTTGTTCCAACAGAGTAAGATCACAAGTGCATTTGAAACCAAACTTTTCCTTATTGTCCTACCACTGTTACTTTTATTACCTCTGTGTAAGAATGTTATGAATGGTGTCAATGTCTTAGAGCAAAGAAAAGTGGTCAGTGGATTGAAATTAAACAAATAAAATTTGCTAAATATCCTTTGAAATGAAGTTTCTTATAACAAACAATTTAAACCAGTAACAAATGGTTAAAATGTTTTCATAGAAAAACTAATGAATATTAGCTTTTCATTTAACTAAAAGTCACTCACCATATAACTCTTTTTTTAGTATAATTCATGTTCGGTTACCTACATATACTATTGCTAGAAATATGTAATAAGGAGATAACATTGCTGGGATTTTTGCTAATTTGTTGTTGAGTTTTTAGGTTAAAGTTAAGCTTTCACCTTTTCATCTTTTTGTGTTAGTGTGACATATATGCCACTATATTAATATAATGAACTTAGGATATCCTAAAATAAAATAATGAAAGCATAATTTTCATTTTTTTAATGAGGGACTGATTATTTTTAAATTTCTAAAACCCAGTGCAAACTATTCTGTCTTAATTTTTTTTAATTAAATAAATACATTAGAGAACAAAGATTTTGAAATCTTTGTTCTAGGTTTTCTAGCTAAGGTTTTCCTTCTAAGACTTTTTATATTAAAAATAGGAAAATATATTCCAGAATATCAAATATTTATTCTTGCATCACTTGTTATCCCCTTGATCGTTGATTTGCTCCAGCGGGCGCCAGTAGCATCTCCATTCATCCCTGTCGCATGCTGGTGTAACTCAGTGGTGTCTGCTTGTTCCAGGAACACGAAGAAACTCAAAACATTCATTCAGGGTTTTGACGAGGAAGTCTGAACATCTCATAGGTGGGTGGCCACTCAGTCTTTTGACATCCTGTGGAATCCAGTAGGTAACAGCTCAGGTCCAGCGGTCATCTCTGAATTGCATTACGTGTCCAGCCCATCTGATTTTTGACACCTTGGCAAATGAGACAGCGTCCCCTATTCTTGATCCTGGATGGAGGTCAGAACTCCAGATTCCTTCTCTCACTTGAGTAAAACCTGATACTCCAAGCATAGCTCTTTTAATTCCTCTTTGGGATACCCAAATAGCATTCTTATCCTGTTTTCGCAGGGCCCAGGTCTCTGAAACGTACAATAGTGCAGGAAGAATGGTGGAGTCAAAAAGATGTGCCCGGAGCTGGAGGATCTTCATCCTCTTAACCACTTCTTCAACACTCTTGAAGGCGTTCCATGCCACTCTGTTCCTCTTGTGCAGTTCAGGTGCCAGGTTGTTTGTCATGTTTTTTTGTTTTTTTTTTTGCGGGGGGTCACACTGGCAATGCACAGGGCTTACTCCTGGCTCTGCACTCAGGAATTACCCTTGGCGGTGCTCAGGGGACCATATGGGATGCTGGGAATCGAACCCAGGTCAGCTGCGTGCAAGGCAAACACCCTACCCACTGTGCTATTGCTCCAGTCCAAATGTTTGTCATGTTGAGTTCTCAACCTAGGTACACATAGCTGCTGCATTCAGAGATGTTCTTTCCATTGAGGGCAAATGGAATATCAGGAACTAGTCCATTTCTCATGAAAATTGTCTTTGTGAGATTCCGCTGCAGCCCGACCTTTCCACACTCATGGTCGAAGTCGGCCAGCATTTGTGCTGCTTAGCTGATATTTGGTGTTATTAGAACGATGTTATCAGCAAAGCAGAGGTGGTGTAGTTGCTGACCGTCTATCTTCACTCCCATTCCTTCCCTTTCCAGTTATCGCATGACATTCTCGAGGGTGTCACTGAAGAGTTCCGGTGAAATGGTATCACCCTGCAGAACCCTTCTCTTTATGTCAATGATACTTCCTTGTAGAATGGTGAGATCTTGGTGGTGAATCTGTAATACTGCTCGAGGAGGATCTTGTTGTACTAAAATGAGTTTGTGTGGCTAGGGCTTCAGTTTCAACAGAATCAAAGGCCTTCTTTAAATCAATGAACGTTAAGACAGAGCAGCATCTTGAACTCTCGCAAAACTTCAATGAGCTTGGTCACCATATGAATATGGTCGATTGTGCTGAATCCAGAACAATCAGAACCCAGCTTGCTCGAATGGTTGTCTAGTGTTCTGCCTATTCTATTCAGGATTATGTGAGTGAACAACTTGTAGACACAACCTGTAGACGATGGACAACAGGCAGATTGGGCGATAGTTGCTGATGTCGTGGATGTCTTCCTTCCTGTACAACAGAACGTTGCTGCTGGTTTTCCATTGGGTTGGAAACTTGCATATGAACAGGTAGTGTGTGAAGTGCTGAACCAGTGTATTGACAAGTACTAGCAGCAGATTTTTCAGGTGTTCTTTACTTATTCTATTTATTCTTTATTTATTCTAACTAACTTCATTCTATATATCTTTATTTGAAGTTCAAAATTAGTATCTAGGGAAATACATTTTAAAATGACAAAAAGTTTTGACATTTCTAAAAGAAAAATCTAGAAATTTCAGGGAGTTTTGGGAAAAATTAGAAGCAACTAAATTGTTCCAGTGCAAGTTTGAATTTCCCCTTTCAAATTAAAAATTTTCTTAAGGATACTGAGAGATTTTATACTAGAAGTTCAAGTAGAAACTTTTGGTAAAGTGATACTCTAGGGAGGGAAAATAAACTAAAAATTTAGTTTATTGTTATTTGATATCTGAAAGGTATATTTACTATACAATTACTTAAAATATTTATAAAAATATACTTTCTGTCAATTTATGCTGCTATTGATTCACTTACGATACAAATTGTGCGTGCGTGTGTGTGTGTGTGTGTGTGTGCGCGCGCATGTGTGTATGAGAATAGTGGAGGAGGTTTATTTGATTAAGAAGGTAATTCAGTTGAGTACTCAAAATGAATAAGAATTTCCCACTGGGCATAGTCGAAATGACATCTGCGCTTATATGTTCATCGCAGCACTGTTTACAATAGCCAGAATCTGGAAAAAACCCGAGTGCCCTAGAGTAGATGACTGGTTGAAGAAACTTTGGTACATCTATACATTGGAATACTATGCATCTGTTAGAATAAATGAGGTCATGAAGTTTGCATATAAGTGGATCAGCCTGGAAAGTATCATGCTAAGTGAAATGAGTCAGAAAGAGAGAGACAGACATAAAAAAGTTGCACTCATCTGTGGAATATAGAATAATAGACTAGGAGACTAACACCCAAGAATAGTATAAATATATACCAGGGAATTGACTCCGTTGCTTGGAGGCTGATATCTCATTCTGGGCAACTCAGAGAATGGAACACCAAGTAAAATGTGGTTGGAGGTCATGCGGGGAAAGGGTGATGTGTGCCGAATGTAGACTAGAGACTGAACGCAATGGCCACGCAACACCTTTATTGCAAACCACAACACCTAATCAGAGAGAGAGAACAAAAGGGAACACCCTGCCTTAGTGGCAGTGTGTGTGGGGGTGGGGAGATGGGACTGGGGAGGGTGGGGGGGATGCTGGGTTTACTGGTGGTAAAGAATGGGCACTGGTGAAGGGATGGGTTCTTGAACTTTGTATGGGGAAAACATGAGCACAAAAATGTTTAAATCTGTAACTGTACCCTTAAAAAATAATATAAATAAATAAATAAATAAATAAATAAATAAATAAAGAATTTCCCACTGGGCAAAAGATGAGAAGAGAATATTCCAAAAAGGTTTATAAACAGACACACGCCATTACTATTTGGCTCCTTCTATGAAATGGAAATAATTATTCCAGGTTAGGACATGGAAAACAAATGTGGTTCATGAAGAGGGCAAGGTTGGACAGCCAGTCAAGGATCAATCATAAAGGGAAGTATTTACTATACTGTGACTTCTGATCCTGATAATGATGGAGAGAACACTAAAGGACGTTAAGAGAGAGAGAGAATAATATTTGTACTGTGCAAATGCAACTCTGGCTATAAAAATAAATCAAAGTAGAGGTGACCAAAGAAAATAGGTAAGAGTAATAAAAGTAACCCCAATTAGAAATTACAGGAACCTTGCCCACATAAGTAATGGCCCAACCATATACTTCTTATTAAATTATTGGTGGACACAAGGGGTATTGAAGGAAGTGAAAGCAATTATGAATAGTACTTTAACATTTTAAATATGTGTGGCAGCAGAATAATATGATAGTTTTCCCTGAGTGATTGTGGAGTTGGGTGAAAGAGGAAGAAAAAGATAAAAAGAGGCAGGGGAGCCATAGAGTTTTCCCAGCTCATACATTTCATGTTCTAAAAATTATTAATATTTTAAGGGTGATAAATATTCTGGACTGAAGAGATAGCGCAGCGGGTAGGGTGTTGACCTTGCACACAGCAAACCCGGGTTCAATTCCTCTGTACCTCATGGAGAGAGCCCTGCAAACTACTGAGAGTATTCCATCGCATGGCAGGGCCTGGCAAGCTACCTGTGGTGTATTTGATATGCCAAAATCATATGGAGACGTTAACAGTGCCCACTTGAGCAAATCGATGAACAATGGGACGACAGTGCTAGTGCTAGATAAATATTCTATCTGCTATCTATTTTTTCCTGAGGGGGAAGGTTGCTTTTTTTCATTTAAGAAATTTACTTACTTGATCTTTTAGCACTCATATTTATTTTCTTATATTCACATCTAATCACAACTTTAATTTTTTTTTTATTTTAGGATTTGGGGCCACACTGTCTTTGGAAATTTGTGGTAAGCATGAAAGGCAACGACCTTGACCACTATATTTTCTCTCCAGTTCTGAACATTCTTTATTAAAGAGACTGTGATTTTTTAAAGGCAAGTATCATCATATAATTAGATAATTTTAAAATTTATAAAGAAATCTGAACATTTCACTAATGCTTTTATAGCTAGTGAAATTTTTAAAAATAATGTTAAATGTTTTTTTGATTGTCAGATTTCTAGGAATCTTTTGGGATTCTTAAATCAAAACTATGACCTAGCTGCATGAGACTATTTACATATCCTTCACACAAAGTTTGTTATACCTAGAAAGATGTGGAAAGTGATTAATATTTTAAATCGTGTGCATTTTAATTGAAAGAAAATGAAACTGTCAAAAATGACAAGGTTAAAAAAATCAGATCAAGTAACTATCATAACATCCTTCCACAGGTGCATTTACTGAATTGTCTATGAACACCTACCTGCTGGCATTCATAATTCAGGGGTCTGGTTTCCTGTGCTGCATGAATCTATTGTCTGTGTTTTCCATTACTATAAAATGTACTATATAAGCAAAAGATGAGAACACACTCCGGGATTAATGGCAGTAGTGCTTTCCACTAAGGAACCAGCTATCTTGGAAAGCAGGAGATTTTATACCACCTAGTTCAACAAAATCAGCTCTGTATAATGGACAGGTATTGATATAATGAACCTAAACAATGGATATCTAAGAACAGTTTTACAAGTCTAAGACCAAGTGTTCTTCAAGACCTGGCTGTTACAGACCTTTTCAATAGTTTAGGTTTGCACAATGAGATTAGGGTTAGTAAATTCTGAGGTGCTAGGTATCTTCTGCACTTATCAATTAATACTCCTGACTAGTGTTTTAGGTTTTGCTCCCTTCCTACACCCCTCCAACACACACACCACCTAGGGGATAGTGGGTGGGAAGAAAAAAAAGATGTGTATTCAGCCCATGGTATCTTCAATTAGTTGCCAACCAAAGATTTTATCCTACTAGCAAAACCAGGAGAGAAAAAAAATCTTTTAAATTAATTTGAAGATGCCTACATTCCTAGAATGGCATTGCTTTAACAGGGCTATGCAAATGAGACAATTTAGCATCTTGTATTCAGCTGGAAACCATTGCTAAATGATCAGGATAGCCAGTCACAGATATTAAAATGAATTATATCTAATCTGAATTTTAGTCACGCTACATTAACTAATAGAAAGTTATTAACATTTCAAGAGAAAAAAAGCTTTTGCCTGCAAAATTAACAGTGGCTGAGATGTGACCTGTGAGCCATGAAGCCTGATCACTGTAATGACAGTGTAATGGCATATTTACATTAAAATCTCTGCAGCTAATATGGGATTCAGAATTGGACGGTAAGTCGAGGATTATTTAGTCTGGCCTGTTGGCCTTTTTCTAAGTAGTTTTTTTTTTTTTTACTTCAATACAAATCTGAAACTTTTCATTTCATGACTATTTATGTGACCAGTTTCTATGGCTCGGTCTTTCCATCTTTACAAGACTAATTTTTGCTTTCATTTTTCTCTTGCTTCTTATTCAATGTATTTCTTTTTATACAATTATGTGTCTATGTTTCTCTCCTTGTGTTTTTGTTGTTGCTATCATACTTGTTATTTTCTCCCTTTTGTGAACTTTAAGACTCTCAGGTTTGGTTGCAAAGAAAAGTGGTGATAAAAGGGGCAGAGACATTTAAAAAAATTTTTTTTATATAACTTTTGGCTTAAAAATAAGCCATTTTGAATTTTTTTTCTATGCTCCCAACATGCATATTGTAAGTAATTGTTTTACAAGAAAATCCTGGCTTGAAATGCTCAACAGTTCAACTCTTCTTATTACTCTCTAGAAATATGAGAACTCCAGCTATCACACTGTTTCTCCTATAGTAGGTTTCGAACTTAAGGGTTTGAAATATCATTTGCATAATCTGCAATACTCATTTGCTTTCTAGACTCAGGTCATTGCTCTTCTTTTCTTACTCATTTTTTCAGTTGAGTAGACAAAAAGAGATTACAAAAAAAATAATGGGAATAGTAAAAGAAAAGAAGGATACACTGAACAATAGTTTCTCAATTTATAGGTTTTTAAACATGAAAGAATATTTAAGCAGCATCTGGAGAATGGCATAAAATCTAGACTGCAGACAAATAAGTTCATAAGTTCTCAAATATGCTATCTGTAGACTAGTTTATATTTTAACCTGTCAAATTTGCAAATATTGGATTCTAAACAGAACTTTGATAATGAAATATAATGGAGAGGCATTTATCTTTTTTAAAAGGACAGAGAACAAAAGATAAATAATGGGTTCTTTTAATGCAGCTAATGCTTGACACTTAGATATTTTACTATAATTCTGTTTCAAAGATTAACTCAATCCATTCTTCTCTAATCATAACAACAAATAAAGGAGATACATCTTTCTAAACTATAACATCTAACAACTTAGTATTTTATTGCCTTTCTATCTTCAAACAGGGTATTATCAGATTATCTCTGCTATTTTTGAACTTATTTTGTCTTTTAAAATAAGACATTATCTAAAAGCAAAATTTTCTATTAACACTATGCATTTGTGCACAAGTGCATTTCAGCACAGATGTATGTGATTTACAAAAGATGCCTTGATTTTTTTTAAAAAAGCTGCTACTATCCCATTCCCCAAAGAGAAATGGAGTATAAATATGTTGACATGTGTGAACTGACGTGAACCTATGCTAAATGTACTCTAGGCTCATATTTATAATAAATAGTTTGGGGGGGGTTGTAGTAAAAGCAAAGTTTCATTCTGCTTCTTAGACCTTTATTAATCTATGAATATATTTGCTGATTGAATAAATACCTATAAATTTGACCTGAGGCAATATAACACAAATTAAGTTTAAATAGTCTAAGATTTATTTATAGTTCTAAATGCATTGCCAATTTTTGAAAATTTGAGGCCATACCTAGTCATACTCAGTGGGATAGAACCAGTACCACATATTATTCACGGTCAGCTGAATATAAGGTAAGGCCTTAACCACTGTACTATTTCTCTGGCCCCATATTTTGAATTTTCTCTAAGAAATAAAAAATTTAGGTTAAAATTAACTGAAGCCCAGTGCTTAAGTTTTCTTCTCTCTCATTCCATTATTGAGAACATTTATTCGTGTGTTTATTACACAGAATCTACTCAGATATTGAGCAAAAATATTAATTATATGAAATCTTGTTGAGTAAATTGAATCACAGTATGTCATTTAAAAAGTAGTCTCTCCAATATCTACTTAGAAAGTTTCTAAATATTCCAAGTTATATGAAATATTTAATTTTATAAAGGTTGTCCATGTAGTCATATTTAAAAGCTAGCATAATTTTTTTTGTTTGTTTGTTTTTGGGTCACACCTGGTGATGCACAGGCATTACTTCTGGCTTTTCACTCAGGAATTACTCCTGGCAGTGCTCAGGGGACCATATAGAATGCTGGGAATTGAACCTGGGTTGACCGCATGCAAGGCAAATGCCCTATTCGCTGTGCTATCACTCCAGCCTCCAGCACAAAAATTTTTCATAAAGAAAACATACTATCTTATTTAATAATAAATTTAAAAGTTGCTTACATACAGTCTAAAGTTGCAAATTTTAAAATAAGATTTATTTTACACAAATTTCTGCACATGTGCTTGCAATTGTTCTCTAATAGATATGCTATTTAAATTTTGATAACCTGTACTTATGATTAGAGAGAACACTGCCAAAATCTCTTTTTTGCCTATTATTTCAAGATTTTATTTTGAAAGGAAAAATAGTCTTCCAAAATTGGCCAAGAAGGTGAAGTGATTAAAAAAAAATTCCCTTACATTCTTTTTTTGTTTACTGTTTGGGTTTTTTGGAAGCCACACCCAACATTGCTCCAGGGAAGATATTTTTCCTTCTGAGACAAGACAATTCAGACTCTGGTATGCAAGGTCTGTGCACCCTTTAGCACAATTCCCCTGCCTGTCCCCTGAGGTTGGTTTGTTTGTTTATTGTTTGTTTATAAGTCAAACACATCACTATCAAGTTTCCCTTCTGAAAATAGTACGTCTTCAGAAGAGGCTGGGAAAATCTAAAGAATATACTAATTTTTATTTTGTTATTTCTATTATAAGTTTTCTTGCCCACTATGTAGGCTTTTTGTTGACTAATTTAGTAAGTAAATACTATGGAAACCATATAGGAAAATTATTTTAAAACAAATGGTTATGTGTGTCATTAATCTTCTACATAAATAACTGTGACTATTATAATCACAATAGTTTTTCTGACGATAGCAGAAAAAGAGAGAGAGAAAGAAAGAAGAATAGACTGAAAAACAAGACTTTTAAGAAGATTAATATTTTTGAGCACTTATTTATTTTTAAAATTTTTTAATTAAGTAACTTTTCATAACAAAGATCTTATACATTCACTCTTATTTTCAACATTGTTTACTACTAAAAATTTAGCTTCCATCAACCTTCATACAATTTCTTATCTCTTTTGCCCATAGTACAGCGGTTAGGGCGTTTGCCTTACATATGGCAGACCCAGGTTCGATTCCTTTGTCTTTCTTGGATAGCCTGGCAAGCTACCGAGAGTATCTCACATGCACAGCAGAGCCTGGCAAGCTACCTGTGGCATATTTGACATGCCATAAACAGTAACAACAAGTCTCACAGTGTAAACATTACTGTTGCCTGCTCGAGTAAATCGATGAATGATGGACAACAGTGCTCTTTGTCCATTCTCCAACCCCCTTCACATATGGCATTTACTAGTAAAAATATATCATTTCAGATGCATAAATACAAACATGAATTATTCTACTTATTGGGAGAAAATCAACAAATCACTTAAGTTCTTTACCAATGATTTTCTTAAAGAGTGTACTCACTTAAAATTATCTTAACTTGATAAAAATAAGGGGTTAAAATAAACAATATACAATTTCATAGAAATAATTATGAATGCTGAACAGAAGATTATTTCAGAGGAATAATCAGAAATGTATAAACACAAGACTTCATATGAAAAGAAAGTAAGCAGCAAACATTTGAATCCATCTACATAAAGTAGAATAACATTTAACCAGTTGAGAAGTGTATAAGTTCTAAGAAGGACTTATATAGGAAACAAGAAAACAAACAACATGTATCAGATGGTTATCATGTATTGTACGGTAATTTTTCCTAAGTAGTCAAAGAAATGTAATAATCAAAAGAAAGTATGTTAATTTTGTAAAATTTTTGAGACATAACTTGAACCACTGAGCAAATTAAAGATTTTGTCACAACTGCTAGAATACTTAGGAAAAATTCTGCATTTTTTTCACATAATTTTTTCTGATGCAATTTTTTGTCTCTTTATTATTATTATTATTATTATTATTATTATTATTATTTAATTTCTTTTTCTTTTTGGGTCACACCCAGCGATGCACAGGGGTCACTCCTGGCTCTGCACTCAGGAATTACCCCTGGCGGTGCTCAAGGGACCATATGGGATGCTGGGAATGAAACCCGGGTCGGCTACGTGCAAGGCAAACGCCCTACCCATTGTGCTATAACTCCAGCCCCGAAAAATTCTGCATTTTAAGAGAACATCTGGAAGTTCCACATATTACTTTAGTTCATAGCCCACTGTAGCACTGTCCTCCCATTGTTCATCAATGTGCTTGAGTGGGCACCAGTAACGTCTCCATTGTGAAACTTGTTACTGTTTTTGGCATATTGAATATGCCACGGGTAGCTTGCCAGGCTCTGCCATGCGGGCAGGATACTCTCTGTAGCTTGCCAGGCTCTCCAAGAGGGGTGGAGGAATAGAACCTGGGTTGGCCACATGCAAGGCAAATGCCCTACCTGCTGTGCTATCACTCTAGTCCACATTGATACAAATTTCTTGACTATATCTAAGAAAAATTTGGAAAAGTGACCTCTTAAATACATAACCTTAAAATGTGTCAAGTGAATTAGAATGGGATTAAAGAGTGACAAGCATTAAAATTTTTTTAAAGTGCATAATAAATAGCTGGGAGAAGTTAGAAGTGTCTGACACAAGAAAAAAAATTTTCAGCATAATAGTCTTTTAGAACTAGAATTAGCAGTATGATTAACCAATTGCACTTTCTTAGAGAGTGTTCAGGCAGCTACTCATGAATATAACAGAATGAACTCCAGAATTCAATAGAAGATGACATTAGATGTCAAATGCAGCTCTTCCTAATGCTGACATTTTGAGAGTTAAAACGGTCTGTTAACAAGCCCTGTTTGCTTATACTGAACATACTGTTGAATGGAATGTAGAGGAGATGACTGTTCACGCTGGCATTTCCCCTTCTTGCATCATTAGGAAATAAGATAACTCCACAACTTCCCTAGGCAAAACATTGATAATAATGTACAAATTCATTATCACCATTCAAAGGGCTACTATTTTTAAGATTAACATTAATTAAATGGTAGTCAAATCTTGGACTTAAATAAATATGTTTTTAAAAGAGTATTTGGTAAGATAAAAATATTGATAGATTAATTTGTATCATATATTTGGATTCAAATATCTGTAGTCATTCGTTTAAGTTTAAATAATTAATGGGTGGGGAAGGTCTACAAAAATATGTATTATAAATTCTCAGTATAAAAACAAGTAAATATATCTTGCAAGCAAAATTATTAAACTTTATTTAGGGGGTAATATTAAAAAACATTCTGATTTTTTTCAGATAGTTGTTTTCCGCAAAATAGACATAATTTATATTCGTAAAACAGTGCTAGTGTAATTAGTCAAATTTGATTTATTCTAATGGTTTCTTCTTTCAAATATTGATTTAGTTGCACCATAAAAATACAGTCTCAGAAGGTTGATTTTGAAATCAAATATTAAACATGAATTAAAACTGTTGAGGAGCAATGTGAAACTTTTGAGGGTAAAGGTCGTGGATGTTGACCCAAAATGAGAGGTAGTATAAGTAGAAAAAATGCTCAATTTACTATTTTACTTAGCCTATCTATGGGCGCTCTGGGGAAATGATTGGGGGAACATCAGGGGCCAAGGGTGAGCCCCTGAGCCTTGGCCCTAATGGACAAGTAGTAGGGAGTCCCCCCTCCACATGGTCCCCTTGGCTTCCAGGCAGCGACCCACCACCTCCATTCTCAGACAACCGGCTGAAACGCCTGGCTGCATTGTCTAACGTCAGGAACCATCAAGCAAGCAAAGCTCCAGCCAGGAGGAATGAGTAACCTAAACACCCTGTTACATTGCTTCTGGACTTACGCGGAAAATCCCCCTGAGGTGTTCTTCTCTGTTACCTTTCTCTTAAGTATATAAACCTACGCCTATTTGCAATAACATGAGCCTCCTTCCTCCGTGCAGAGGCTACTGAAGTGCTTGTCTTTAATTAAGACTCCACGTGCTCACTCTCCCTGGGAAGACTGTCCTTCTTCCCTGCCAAGGTGTGCAATGGATGAGTTTGGGTGGACTGCCGCAACGGGCTCTTTTGCAGGTTCCATCAACCCAATGTGTCAGAACGACACCTATCAACCAGTGATCTTTCCTCAGTACACAAACGGGAAATCTTATGAAGGAGCCCTGAAATATTTCTTTGACCAAATAAAAAATTAAATTAGACATAAGACTCTTCTTCAAAGGGTTTATATTTTTCCAAATTTTATTTTAATACATGCTATTTAAAAGAACATAGACAATTATGAGCTAATGCATGATGTTATCTGCATTCACTTTCCAGAGTAATAGCATGCCCAATATGAGTTTTAAAATGTGCAAAAAAGATTGATTCTTTTTAATTGAAGCCAGTTACAGGAATCTTTGGTCTCACTCAGGTTTTATATTTTAATGATTACTTTTTATTACAATTTAAGTAACTTGGTGACAGCAATGTTAACCTTTATGGTTTTGAGGTACAAAGTTACTGTTAACCATCACCATTAAAATGCCTAAGACTCTACTATGGTTCCTGAAACCTATATGCTGCCTCCTCATTCCTTCTCATACTTCCCTCCACATTTACTAACCTAAGCTTTGTAATCAAAGGTAAGGGTTTGTCATCATTTGATTCCATCTATTACTTTTTGTTTGTCTCTATAATACAAATGGTTAAATTCATCCAGAGTTTTTTCTTCTGCCTTTTACTTATCTCACTTAATGTGATATCCTCCATACCATCCACTCTGCAGAATTTAACAAGACTTCATTTTTTACTGCTTAGAACAGCTGGATGGAATTCCACTGTGATTATATACCATGGCATTTTTACCTTTTCAACTATCACTGGAAATTTGGGTTTTCTCTATATCCTACTGATTGTACTCAGCTGAAATGAACATAGATGTGTATATATATTTTTCCAAATTAATGCTTCTGTGTTTTAGGAGTGATGATAAGATTGGAAATGCTGAGTCATTGAAAATCTTAGGGACTGGAGCGATAGCACAGCGGGTAGCACATTTGCCTTGCACGCAGCCGACCCGGGTTTGATTCCCAGCATCCCGTATGGTCCCTTGAGTGCCGCCAGGGGTAATTCCTGAGTGAAGAGCCAGGAGTGACCCCTGTGCATTACCGGGTGTGACCTGAAAAGCAAAAAAAAAAAAAAAAAAAAGGAAGAAAAGAAAGAAAATCTTAGTCTTACTTGTTTTTGCTTTGCTTTCCAAAAACGGCTAAACTAGATCATATTCCCATGAACTGTAAATGAAGGTTTCTTTTCACTGATTCCTGCCAACACTGGTTGCATCCAATCTTTCTGGTATATGCCATCTTTATTGTATGCTATTGTTTTCATTTCCCTGATAACAGGTGGAGACAAACATTTTTTATATGCCTGCTAGCCATCATTATCCTTGGGAAATTTTCTGATCATAACTTGACCCCACCACCCCGCCCTGCTTTTTTTGGTTTTTGATCACACCCATCAGACTTCCATACAACTATCTCAATACTCAGAGATCCCTCCTGGTAGGGGTTAAAGGGACCCTATGGGATGTCAGGGATTGAATCTAAGTCATCTGAGTGCAAAGCAAGTGCCATATCCATTGTATTATCTCTCTACCTCTCTTCCCGATTTTCTAAAAAGATTACTGGTTTTCATGTTGCTAAACTTTGTGTATGCTTTATTTATCTCAGATATTACCCTTTACCTGATGTATGGTATGAAAATATTACCCCCTATTTATTAAAGTGTCTATAATTTTAACCTGTTCATTTTTATGCAAAAAAATTATATAGCCCCATGTAGGATAACATAGCCTCACGTAGTTTAGGTTTATTGGGTTACTCCCATTACAGTGCTCCTATTCCTCTTTGTTTATTTGTAGCTTCTTTCTTAGCGTTCTCTTGACTTGTAAATAATGTTTTTCTCTTCTCCTTGAGTCCTTTGCATAGTTTATTCAGAGCAAGTCCTTTTTGTATGGACACAGGAAGACTTAACAAATGTTGTGCTTTTGTAACCTGGGAGTCATTTGACTCTACATGATATTTTCCTCCAGGGCATCTGTTCTCTTGACCTAAGCCTCAGCTGCCCTTACTTCCTAGCATCCCCAAAGCAGGGTCCCGACGACGTGGGACGAGACAGACCCAGGGCAAGCGGTGAGTTGTGTGCTACCCTGGCATCGAGATGGGCCTGGCCAAAGTGCCTAATGCTTAACTATAAGTTAAGAGCTTGATCATGGACAAATGTTGTCATGATCCAAACAGTGATAACTAGATTCGGACCCTGCTAGGGTGAGGAATGATTAATCTGAGTGCTGTGGTCTGAGCCTGTGGCAAGATGTTGCCAGGAGAGCTGCCTTGCAAGCCTCAATGTATCCCTTGCTATGTCCATACAAAAATAACTAGTATTAAGATGTTAATAAGTTCCTGGACTAAGGAAAAGAAAAAAACCTTAAGAGTGAGGAAGGGCTTTGGAATGCCCTGCCCTCAGGAAGGGCTTTCTTATGTTGATTTTGCTACCTGGCTGGGTGTAGCCTAGAGGGCAAGGTGGGAGAGACAAGTAGGAGGAGACAGAGAAGCCAAAAAGAAGCGGCAGTTGATCCAGAGAGAGGCCGGAGCTGGGAGTTCGGGAGATGAGAAAGATGGAAGATTGAATAAATGGTAACTAATCAGCAACCAGCTTGGTCCTCGTTCTTCCCTCACCTGTCCTTGACCACCGGCCTTCCCGATCCAGTCCACACACAGCGGTTCCAGGGCACCGAATGCGGGCAGTGAGACACAGCCGCCTGGAGAGCCCACGAGTGCACTCGCCACTCGGCGAGCTTTAGTTTTTTACAGCCCCATTTCATAAGAGTTAGGTAAGTGTTCACCAAATATAAACCAGTAAATATTAAACGTTCCTTAACAATTATATTCATTATTTCATTACAAAAATAACTTTCTCAAATAAAACAAATTTCTCTTATACTCTTATACTGTATTACGAGGTTGGTTAGTCACATCTTAGCACTTGAATTTTAAAAGCCATAAATTTATGTCTATCTTATGTGTGCATACACAAACACAAATAAAATTATTTATAATAAACAACATTAAGAGAAAATTTGTCATTTAACTCTAGACTCAAGTATAAAAATATTTCTAAAAATATAAGTGTTTCAAATAAAATGAAACTGTAAAATAATTTTTAAACTATCTTCATTTAACATGTTTATTTTACATTGTTAATATAAGGACTAGAAAATGCATGAAAAATTCATACTTCATGCGTGATTAAATGGATTTGATACTACTCCTAATTTCATTTACTTTAACAAAATGCTAATATCAAATGAGAGTGTAAGATTTTTGATGCTAACAGGAACTTTAGTTTTCAAGTAAAATCATGGGATTGAAGCACATGCTTGTCTACACCATGATCACTGGCATTTACAAGAAGAAATTTGTGCAATGGGCAGGAAGATTATTGCTAACGCCTTCTAGAGATCACAAGGCTTGCACTTAACAAACATAACTTCATACTTTCCAAGGCCAAGCTCTGACTATGAGTCAAGATATAGCCCCTTGGCAATTAGACTTGGAGCACGGTTTATTGACTGACACACCATGAAATATCAGCAGGCCTTAGAAGTAAGGCTCATTGCAAAATGTGTTAACTAAACAGACACTTAATTGGGACAATAAGATCTTCCTGGAAAATGGTAATAGAAAGTTTTCACATTCATGTAAAATGGATTTGTCTCTATTACTGAAAAATTGCAAACTAATAGATTTATAAAAAAATCTAAAATGATGATCTTTACCTATGGACGGTGGAGTTTTCTTTCTTAGTCTTGCAAGCAATCTTCATGACCAGCATTTGACTTTCATTCAATATTTAGGTGCATACTGATATTTTTGCTTCAGCATTTTCTTTTTAAGGCTTAGCATGACAGCTCTTCTCCACAAGAATTCCTAAATGAGTGACACCTGAGTTGGAAGTGAAGCGGATGATCAAAGTGTCTACAGAGCTCCTCTTATTCACTTCCTGCCCATACCAGCTCTTCCAGTTCAGTAATTGATGTCTTCGAGAAAGTCAGAAACAGGGAAGGAAATGTAAAGATGTGATCATTTTAACCCCCATCAAAGCCCCACTTTGATACATTCTTTAGCTAGTTTTTACTTCTTGTGTTGGAGAGAGGAGTTCAGCACATGAAGTTTCTCTACATCTTCTTGTCAGAGTTACAGAAACACACAAGAATCATTCACAGATATGGGGAAAGTCAGCTTCCTCTAAGAGTTTTGTAGCAGAAGTTTTCCAGCACTGAACTTGGAGAATCAATTACAACACGTTGTTCCTGAAGAAAAGATCAACTAGGTGTGTGGTGAGAACTCCATACCACCTGAGAGTCCTCTCAGGGGTCAAGCTCTCATTAACAGAACTGCAGACTACACAGACTGTTCCCTTTCCTTTCCTTTCTTCCTCAAAATTCCTAACATATCTTATACACCATCTGGGTTCTGAGATTAGATTTGCTAATATCAAGGGATTCAGCATAATTTAAAAACCTCTTCTTTCCCAAGAGACACTATATGTCAAAGTAAAGCTCCTAGGGATATAACTTTCCAGTTTTTATCATATATTTGTAATTCTAAGAATTTCAACCAACTAAAAAAGAGAAACCCTATACTTCATTAGTTTCTGGGAAGGTTTGATGCTTTTTACCTTTATGTCATAGTAACTGTAACACTCAAGTTAAGTATGCTCCAACTAGATACTAAGATCAATCTATCAATAAGAGCTCTTTAAACAACTACCCCTGCCTTAGAAAGCTAGCTCTGACCTAGCAACATATATGCATTACTTGATTCTAACTATTCCAGTCCAGACAGGAGATTATGTATATATATATATATACATAATCTCTGTCTGGAGACATATATATATATGTGTGTGTGTGTGTGTGTGTGTGTGTGTGTGTGTGTGTGTGTGTGTGTCTGTGTGTCTGTGTGTGGGGGGGTCTGGTCTATACCAGAGTAATTTAAGAATGATTTATTATTCAAAGATGCTTCTTTTTTTTCTCTTATGACCTAAACCTAAATTTTCTGGTGATTCTAATGTGAATTAAGGATTTTTTTGTTCATAATATATGTATGTATATGTATGTGCACACATGTATGCATATGTAAGTACATAGATATATATGTAAGCATACACATATAAATATGAATACATACATAAGGCAGCTTGTATTCAGTACTGCTCTACCAATCTTTGTTAGTATCCTGTCACAGTCACTGTTATCCTGTTGCTCATCTATTTGCTGGAGCGGGCACCAGTAACATCTCCATTGTGAGATTTGTTGTTACTGTGTTTACCCTAACTTCAGAAAATAAAACACATAATATAAGAAAGGAAGATATGTTTCCATATTATCAATAAAAAAATTATGTTCATACTCTACAGACTTGTTCAAAATAAAAATTAAGTAATATCAGAAAGAGTTCAAAAACAAGTTCATTGGCATCAGGTAGCTGGCTCTTAACATCATTCATGTGTTATCTTTTATTTTCAGAAATCAAACTGATAGCATGCACAAGTAAGGATGAATTTTACACATACATTGACATTTTTAGTAATCTTCAGATCACCCATGTAAATTATCCACTTTGTGAATTACCTCTTAAAATGACTGCCAGCAGAGTGGCTTCTATTGGTCATCTAATATGCCTCTAAGCCCTTTCCACCTTATTATCACCTGCATAGAAAACATAAACTACTTAGACTCTCACATTAACACAGATAAAACAGAATTTAAAACAATACTCCACTTTTGCTTTTACATATATACTTCAGAGTTTATTATATCTACTTCATTATAATGTCCTTTCAGAGGTTTTGTTGAGGTGGTGGTAATTAGCAATAGTAGTTTGTGCTTTATTCTCTGAAACTGTCAGGCTCCAGGTAATATTCTGTAGTCTTTACTCTTGGAGGATCAAGCAATACTGTAAACTTAAAAGGTAAGTCTGTGAGACATAGTTCTTTCTTTTTTTTTTTTAATTTAAATTTTATTGAATCACCATGTGGAGGGTTACATAGTTCTCAGGATTATGTCAGTTATACAATACTCAAACACCCTGCCCTTCACCTGTGCCCATATTCCATCACCAACCACCCCATTATACCTCCTGCCCCCTCCCACCCCCCCAGTCCCCGCCCTTGTAAGTGATAAGTTTCACTTCGTTTACGCTTTATCTTGGTTATAGTCCATGTTTCAACACATAACTCACTATTGTTGCTAGGGTTTCCCCCCAAAAAAGAAAAGACAGTCCCACTGTCAAGGAAGCATTTGATGGCTCTCCATTGCTGAGAATATAGAGATATTAAGTCCCGCTGTTTGTTACATAACTTTTCTATTTTTTTTCCCCCCTCGTCCCGCGCCACTGAGATCACTCCTGTTTAGTAATCACCACGCTGCCTGACAAAGGGAAAACAAACCAAAAAAGATGGTGATTTCTCGTCATCAGCTGGCATGGGGCTCTGGCTTAGTTGATAGTCTGGTAGAATGTCTGCAAGCAGTTTCTGGAACCAAAAGTAATACGCTAGTATCGGCCCCAGCTCGAGATTCCACCAGCGTCCCGCTGTTCCAAGTACATAATAATTTATTCCCTTGTATCCCATTCCCACGCCACCAGGTCCGTGTCAGCTTAATGGACATCATACTATGGTTAACGCCACGCCGCGTTTCTTCCCGAGAAAAAGGATATTTCTTCTCAGCCGGCGTGGGGATATGGCTTAGTTCAGTCTATAGACATGGCTACCACTTTGGTAGCCTTCAAAATTTCAGCAAAAGACTTACTATTCTTGTTAGGATTTCCCACCAAAGTCCGACCCGTTAAAAGGGAACCATTTCATATTGGTGATGATTAAATGACAATAGGTTGCGCGGCCATGGCAGCGGCCTCGCGGCTTTGAATTTCTGTATAAAGTCCAGGGAAAGTACAGCCAGAAATTACACGTCGCTACAAACTTTAACCCTATTATGGTCCCCCCAAAGTCCAACCCATTACAAAGGAACCATTTCATATTGCTGATGATTAGATGACATTAGGCTGCCGCGGCCGCGCGGTTTTGGTTTTCTATATAAAGTCCAGGGAAAATTCTGCCTAAAATTCTATTGCTACAATCTTTTACCCTTCAACAAAAAACTTAGTACTATTGTTTGGAGTCCCCCCCCCCCGTTAAGCCCTGCCAAAAAGGAACATTTACACATTGCTCACAATCAAGAGATATTAGGTCTATTGCAGCCGCGTGGTTTTGGATTTCTATATGAAGTCCAGGGAAAATTCTTTTGGTAATTGCATCACTTGTTGGCAACACCTGGTCCAGAAGCTCCGAGCACACAGTTTGGAGGCATTTTGGGGGCGCCGCTCATGTCCAAAGTGGTTCAGTTGCCTCCGGGTTCGATCTCGCGTGGGGCCGGAAAGGGAGACATAGTTCTTTCTAAAGTGTCAAGGCACAACTGTCCTCTATGGTAATGCTTACCAGTGACCTGATAATAGTAAAGTTCCCAGGTAACTAGTTGCATCTCATTAAATACAGAAAGAAAACTTAGACTCATTATAAATGGTCATTTAAAGTAATTAGACATTACTTGGGTAATTTATTTTTCTTAATATAAGCTTTCAATGAATGATTACAACCACAGGAAAAAAAAAAAACAACAGCCAGCAACTGTGAATATTAAATACACAAAGATTTTAGAAGTACAAGAAAAAAGTACAAGAAGTACACATACAAAGAAGTACAAGAAAGCCTCTGGTGACTTTACTCAAACAAACAAACAAAAAAGAATATTGATCCGACTTTTACACCAAATGTTTCCTCTTCCATGCAGAGGAGATCACCACCTAGGCCTTCTACTCTGAAGGTTATTAGTAGAATCTTCAAAAAACTGTAGGAAGATGCAAAGTTTTTATTTTGTCAGAATAAAAAGTACCGTGCATTTGACAAGTCTGTCATTTTGAAGCTTAAGGATCTTAATTCTATGTGTTATAGTTTTGAAGGGAGAAAATATTACAATTTGCCCAGAATTGAGATTCATACTAATAATCTTTCATATATCCTAAAATGTATTCAAGTGAGAGAATGAATTGACAATATATACTAATGTAGCAATTCTAATAGCTTTTCATTGACTATTAGAGAGAGACAAGAAGTCAAACATGGATGGCAGTCAAGCTGGTTAGGCATCATTTAACTCCCATTGAATAAACTTAGTTATCTCAAGACAGTTGATGACAATTTGGGAGAAATAGAGAAAGAATGTAAACAAGGCTTTTTATAAAAAAGGTGATTATATATAAAAAATGAAGGCATCACTCTCTCATAATAAAGAACGAATTAACTTAATACATATATTAAAATCCCATGCAGCACACTGTATTTGGAATTGGATAATAAAGTAAGTCAGGTTCCTAACTATAAAATTTTCTTTGAACTATTAGATATATCAAACAAGCACCCAGAGAGATAGTACATACGGTAGGGTGCTTGCCTTGAATGTGGCTGACCTGGATTTGATCCCAAACACCCCATAGTTCCCTGAGCCTACCAGGATTAATCCCTGAGCACATAGATAGGAGTAAGACTTGAGCACAGCTGGGTGTGAGCTCCCCGCAAAAAATTTAAAACAAGTTATTTTTAATCTCAATTTATACCAGTTTCCTATGTAACTATCATTAATACTAATGTTTTAGTAACATAAGAAAAATCATAATTTAAAACTTCAAAAATCAAATAATACAAACTTATTTTAATAATAGCATTAGCTTTAATTGTGGAGTTAACAGCAATTTTTTGCTTTTAATTTTTGCAGGAAAAAACTCAGCAGATCATTTTGAATTTAGTTTGTCTCTAAACCAAACCCTGTAGTTAAAATAGACAACAGATTCAGCACAATGAAGTGTTTAAATATGTTATGTAACACCATTTCTGGACCAAGTGACAAAATGAAAAGTCAAGAATAGGCATAAAACATCCATGAATAAATGACAGACTTTGAAGTCACTTTGAATAATTTCTGAACCATAAATTTGAAAAGGGAGGACGGAGAGAAAAAGAAACAAGAAGCATTGAGGAGGGCTGAAGAAGATGAGTAGCTCATTCTATCCTCCTCACACACTGAATTTGAGTTGTAAGCACATCGCATTTTTAACAGAAAGGACTACAGGTGTACATGAATTCAGCCACAATCATGGATGCACTGGAAATTCTTTTTCAATTTTGTTAAGAGTAAATCCTGTGCTCAGGTCAGCAAATGGACATTATTTCCTCTTCGATTGCATGTACACTTGTCATTGTATGGTTATATGTAATGGAAAACATGCATGACTCACAATAGCTACTCTAAGCCTTCTGTTTTGGTTCCCTTAGAATATCACCCTTCAAAAGAGTTTCTATAAATCTGTATTTGGTTCCTAAGATACAGCCTTTTTCACTAACATTCTTGGATTACAGTTCAGCACTTCTATTTATAGCTTCCAGGTCTGAATTCTGGAGAATTAGGGCACCACAGCAACTTTTTTTTAATTGACAAGTAAACTTGGGAAGTATAACGAAACCCGTCCTTTTCTGATTAGCACACCCGAATAAGAGCTCCCAAATCTTTTTTATCACTTGTTTGTTTCTTCTTTAAAATTCAATGAGAATTTGGAATGGTCAATCTATTGAAAAGCTGAAGTATCTTTATTTAAAATAAATAAATAAATAAATAAAAATATTGGTAAATTCTTAAAATATTAGCTTGTAGGTACCTCATTTACTATTTATGTGAGTATTACCAGTTCCATAAAAGATAAGTCTTCATGAAAAGTTGTAGAGGTTTCTGATATAAGTAATAATAGAACTTCCATATTATCCAGTGACTCCCAAGGACTTCAAAAGTTTAATATAAAATGATATTGACATACTTCTGTTAATTGCAACATTATTTATAATAGCCAAAATCTGAAAACAACCTGAGTGCCCGTAAGAAATGAGTAGATAAAGAAATTTTTATAAATACACAATGAAATATATGCAGTGGAATATTATGCATCTATTAGAAAAGATAAAATCACATAATTTACTGCAACCTAGTTTAATTGGGGAAAATAAGTGAAGTGAGCCACAAGTAAAAGACAAATACTGGATAATTTCACTCACTTAAATGCATAGTGTTAAGAATAAAAGTAAAGCATTGGACAATTCCCAATAGAAACAAACTGTAACACACTACCAACAAAAGGGCAAACTGATGATGCAAAATGGTGGGGACAGGAGACGTTCTGACAATGGTAAAAGATACAGCTACTCTCATGATGAGTGTGGTGAATTAGCAGAGCAAGTAAAAAACTATTTAAAACACATTTCCCAATAAAAAAAAGAAAGAAAAACAGAAGGAAGGAAGGAAGGAAGGAAGGAAGGAAGGAAGGAAGGAAGGAAGGAAGGAAGGAAGGAAGGAAGGAAGGAAGGAAGGAAGGAAGGAAGGAAGGAAGGAAGGAAAGATGATGAAAGAAGAAAATCACCAAAAAAAAATTAAATTAAAATTTTAAAAAATACATATTTGATCTTACCCTAACTTTTTAGTTTATTATAGTGTATTTATACAAAGTCTAGCTTCACTCCCATTCCTTCCCATTCCAGTTGTTGCATGATGTTCTCAAGGGCAGCACTGAAGAGTTTCGGTGAAGTGGTATCACCTTGCCGAAGCCCTCTCTTTACATCAATGATCACTTCCTTGTAGAATGGTGACATCCTGGTGGTGAATCCACAATACAGCTCCCAGAGTATTTTGATATACTGAGTTTGAATGCCCTGTTTGACCAAGGCTTCGATGACCACCTCAGTCTCAACAGAATCAAAGGCCTTCTTTAAGTCAATGAATGTTAGACAGAGCGGCATCTTGAACTCTCGAGAAACTTCAATTACACCACCTCCGCTTTGTTGATGACATCGTTCTCATAACGCCAAACATTAGCCAAGCGGCACAAATGCTGGCCGACTTCGACCTCGAGTGTGGAAAAGTCGGATTGCAGCTGAATATCAACAAGATGATGTTCATGAAAAACGAACTGGTTCCTGAAGCTCCATTTGCTCTCAATGGAACGAACATCTCCGAATGCAGCAGCTATGTGTACCTGGGTTGAGAAATCAACATGAGGAATGACTTGGTGCCAGAACTGCGCAGGAGGAAGAGAGCAGTGTGGAATGCCTTCAAGAGCGTCGAAGAGGTGGTTAAGAGAACGAAGAACCTCCGACTCCGAGAACATCTTTTCGATTCCACTGTTCTTCCTGCACTAACATATGCCTCAGAGACTTGGGCCCTATGCAAGCAGGATGAGAATGCTATTAGGGTATCCCAAAGAGGAATCGAAAGAGCTATGCTGGGAATATCATGTCTCACTCAAGTGAAAGAAGGAATCCGGAGTTCCGACCTCCATTGACGGTCAAAAATCAGGGATGCTGTCTCGTTTGCCAAGGCATCAAAAATCAGATGGGCTGGTCATGTAATGCGATTCAGAGACAACCACTGGACTAGAGCTGTTACAGACTGGATTCCATGGGACATCAGAAGACCTCGTGGTCGCCCACCAACTAGATGGTCAGATTTCTTCATCAAATCTCTCAGTGAACCATATGAGGCTCTTTCTGTTCCTGGAGCGAGCAGGTATCATTGGGCTACACTGGCTCGAGACAGGGACAAATGGAGATATTACTGGCGCCCGCTTGAGCAAATCGAAGATCAACGGGACTACAAGTGATACAAGTGATTTATACAAAGTAGATATGCTTTTTCTATTTCTACTATTTGAGGAGCAGCAGAAAAAAAATAGGGAATTTCACACTAAATACATTGCACTAAATTCAGTCTCTAAAGTTTCTGGGAGTAGTCAGAAGATGATCAGGAGCAGGCTGCTTTTGGTTGACCTGTAAGCTTAGATGTAATATTAGCTACTATGGCAAGCATTAAAAAGATACAAGAAGCATAAATTATTTTAAAATTGAAGCATCTCTCTCTCTCTCTCTCTCTCTCTCTCTCTCTCTCTCTCTCTCTCTCTCTCTCTCTCTCTCTCTCTCTCTCTCCCTCTCCCTCTTTCTTACGTTCTTTTGGGTACTGGCTTTATCTCTAAAGTTAAGCAGATATGGGAAAATAAAAAATAAATATTTGAACAAAGAACCTGGTGAGATGAAGCTGAGAAATTATAAACAATCAAAAGAAAATGCAGGTTTTAAAGTGCTTTAAGTATAGCTACAGTAGTACAGTAAGTACCCTAAAGTCAATGCAATTTTAGGAAATTGTTTCTTTTAAAAAGTACAAAAATTTTTCTGTAAGTTAAATTTTATTTTCTATATAACATTCTAGGTAATTAAAGGCACAATAAGTCTGAAATAATGATAGACATTGAAAGACAAGTTTGTCATTCTTTTAAAAAATGTCAAAAAGTAACTTCTATAATGATCCCATTTTCTGAAGAAATCCAACTGAGGGAAGACAAAAGAACTTTCTCAAGAAGTAAGGTGTACAATGCTGAGAGGTATTGATTCATAGTGAATACGTGGAATCACATTAAGCATTGTTCTAAAAATCCAAGCTAATAATTGATAAACACTTGAAAATCATTATCAGATTCAATATCCAGGGCTCAATTTCTAGTTCTAGGTGAACTTATAAATCAATAACATTCAAATTATCATGGTGCTTCTGTTTCAAAATTTATTTATTTTAGTTTATATTTCATCTCTCACATATTAGAGCACAAGGCTATTCTTATCCACAATCTGCCACAAAGGAACAAGTCCACAATATTATCATATGATCACAAATGGCACAGAGCTGTGTTTGTGTTGGCTCAATGATATTCAAAATGTGAGACTTCCTTTATATAGAGATGCAGGCATAGAGATATTAATGAGTTCACATTAGTTAATAAAACCTTAATTGTTTTTACTCATATTTGCAATGAGCATCCCTTTTTTAGTGAAGCAAATAGTCATCATTGAAGAAAATTTAGATTGATGTGAGGGGAGAGAAAGATAGGTCTATGTGTTCAGAGAGTACATGGGCTTCTCCAGAGTAGAAGAGAGCAAGCAAGCAAAGCTATATGTTCAATGGAGTAAACAGAATTCAAAAAGCTAGCTTACAATGAACTTTTTAGTCCTGATAAATATTCGAGTTGGTGAATAGTTGCCTAGAATCTGAACTTCTGGTGTGTAAATCTTCCTTACTCCCTGCTGTCTTTTATTGTGTTCTGCTGTGTTTCATCACTTGATTAATATTATTTTGACTGGCATTTTTGTATGGGATTGGAGGGA
Organism: Sorex araneus; assembly: GCF_027595985.1. Taxonomy (NCBI): domain Eukaryota; kingdom Metazoa; phylum Chordata; class Mammalia; order Eulipotyphla; family Soricidae; genus Sorex; species Sorex araneus. The sequence continues at coordinate 197,354,012 of NC_073313.1, forward strand.
GTGGGCAACACAGTACTATTCAGGGGTCACACATGAGGTTATCAGGGCATCCTGTGTGGTTGACTGATACTTTTTAGCACTAGATTTTCACAGTCACAAGAAAGCTGATTTGATCTGCCATCAACTGTTGAGGACAGGGTACCACTGCAAAGCCTGCTTGTGATACATCACATACTTGCTCACATTGTGCTTCCATACTTCTTGGAGTAAGAGGATATTGACAATAAATAGATTTCAGGTGGTAGATACTGTATGAGAAGTAAATAAATAAGCCAGTAAAATGAGATTCAGCATGAGCTGGAGTTATCTATCAGCTCACTCAGTTATCACTACAGCAGGCAGGGCATTTGCCTTGCATGGTGCCGACCCTAGATTCAATGTCTGGCAGTCAATATTGTTGCCTGAACACCACCAGGAGTTGCTCAAAGTAGGGAATTAGTACAAATAATCTCTCAGTTCTCTTTAAGATTCTAAAATAATTGTCACTAAAAGCCACAAAAGATGTGTTCTTAATTACTCATTTGCAACCATCTCAAATGCTTTCTAAAAAGGTAAGTAGATCTGCAATAAAACAGAATAGGTTCAGATACAACCAAATGCATATTGTTTTTTACATCCTACGTGCAGATCCAGAAGTAAGCCCTGAGCACAACTGGGTGTGGTCCCCAAAAACAAACAAACCAATAAATGAGATTGAATGTATCAGGAGATGCTATTTTTGACAAAGTATCAGGAACATTTTCTCTGATGACATGACATCAGAGATAACAAGTCACATCTGAATACAGTATCAGAAAAAGAGACCTGCAGATATCTGGGCAAGAGCTTTCCAAATAAATTGACAAGGACCCTATCTCAGAGAGCGCTTTCTTGACATAGGGAAGTACAGTTCCCTCTGCCACACTCCTTGGATTTTCTCAGTTGAGGAGGCAAGACAGTGACTAGTAGTTTTTTACTTAATTCAGTCAGCATTTCTTTATATTTTTTGTTTTAAACCAAGTGGAAAATAAATCAGTAATTTTCAGATCTTCTTTTGATGTTAGAACTTAAATTGATGCTTCTGTTATCACTGAAACAATAATAGAATTTTGCTATTCTACAGAAAAACGCCTATTGAAACAAAAACTACTTATAGAAGACTCTCACCAACAACCCTAAGGTTACTTCAAACAGTAACAATAATGTCTAACAGACAATGGCATGAATATGTTTAAAAAGTGAACAATATTGTATCACAAACATAATTAATAGAAAAAGTGAGTGTTCTACTTAGCTTTTTAGAAAGCATTTGAGATGGTTGCAAATGAGTAATTAAGAACACATCTTTTGTGGCTTTTAATGACAATTATTTTAGAATCTTAAGGAGAACTGAGAGATTATTTGTACTACATCCTTACTTTGAGCAAAACTAAAACTAAACTCTTTGAAATTAAGTGGCTTATCCAAAGACAAAGATCTACTTATTGGTCAAGATGGATCCTAAACCCTATTTTCTCTTACACTATATCCACCACATTGAGCAAATAAAGGATTGTGAAGCTAATAAAAACTACTGTGATTATAGTATTTACTATGTTATGGGCTAACACTCAAGGGCAACTCAAAGTTTACATTGTCTTAGTTTATTTACTATGCACTCTGAGCCCTGATTACAGAAATGTAAAGTATATTATATAAAAGGCAGACAAATATTCTCAATATTAACATGGCTTCACCATTTTGTGCCAAATACCATAAACCCCAGTTTGTCATTGTGAAGGCCAGATTAATTTTGCACTGTCACAGCTGCTTTATAAAGCATTAGTGGGTCTGTTGGATCAGGAAAAAGATATTTAAGAAACAATATGCATTTGTGTTGTATCTGAACCTATCCTATTTTATTGCAGATCAAAGTCATGATAAAGAGTAACCTAAACATCTGCTGGCTGGCTAAGTTTATGCAGAATCATTGCTTGATAATATCATTCTGAATTCCAGTCATGAGAGTTTCTATTATACTATAACCATTGCAAAAATGATTCATCAGCAATTTCTTTGCTTGTCTTATTTTTTAAGACAATGTTTATATGAATTGAGATCTTAAAATATTTAGGTGAGATCCAGAGAGAGAGCTCAAAGGGTTAGAGCAGCTGTTCAGCATTATGGGGCCCAGGTTTCATTTCCAGCATCCTGTGGTCCCCTGAGAACTGCTGGATGTGTCCCAAAGATAACAAAATATATTTTAACAAATATATATTTTAGTTTGGTCAGGTATAAAAGTATCAAATGGAAATCATCTTAAGTAGGTCTTTAAATTAGTTGATGTTTAAAATAAACACAAAATAATTTTTTTTTTGATGAACATTGACACATAATTTTCTTAATTTTTTTTTTAGAAAGACAATCAATGGTAACATATTCAAACAGTAACACACTCTTGAGGGTCTATACGGGACCTAATGTATGACAGTTACTCCTGGCAGTGCTCAAGAACCATGTGATTATGGTAACTAAACCCAGGATTAGGACATATAAAGCATACCCACAAGCCATCATGAGCTATCTTCCTGACCTGAAAAACATTTATAACAAAGAATAAAATAAAATTTTATTTTTTTATTTTTTTTTTGAGTATTGTATAACTAACATAATCCTGAGAACTATGTAACCCTCCACATTGTGATTCAATAAAATTTAAATTTAAATAAAAAAAGAACTTCTTGTGCTTCTTTATTTCATATTATTCTAAATCTGTTTATTAATATTCAAGCAGTAGTTAAAATCTTTTATCATCTTCTTATCTGCCTTATCCTGTAAAAATATATGAGTTTTTCTTTTTTTTTTTTCCCCATAATCTTTTTTTTTTTAATTTATTTATTTTTAATTAGAGAATCACCGTGAGGGTACAGTTACAGATTTATACACTTTTGTGCTTATACTTCCCTCATACAAAGTTTGGGAACCCATCCCTTCACCAGTGCCCATTCTCCACCACCCATAAACCCAGTGTCCCTCCCACCCTCCCCAATCCCATCTCCCCACCACCCCACCCTGCCACTGTGGCAAGGCATTCCCTTCTGTTTTCTCTCTCTAATTAGCTGTTGTGGTTTGCAATAAAGGTGTTGAGTGGCCGCTGTGCTCAGTCTCTAGCCCTCATTCAGCCCGCAACTCCCTTCCCCCACATGGCCTTCGACTACAATGTAGTTGGTGATCGCTTCTCTGAGTTGACCTTTCCCCGGAACGTGAGGCCAGCCTCGAAGCCATGGAGTCAACCTCCTGGTACTTATTTCTACAGTTCTTGGGTGTTAGTCTCCCACTCTGTTATTCTATATACCATAGATGAGTGCAATCTTTCTATGTCTGTCTCTCTCTTTCTGACTCATTTCACTCAGCATGAAACTTTTCATGCCCATCCACTTGACTACAAAATTCTTGACCTCCTTTTTTCTAACAGCTGCATAGTATTCCATTGTATAGATGTACCAAAGTTTCCTCAACCAGTCATCCGTTCTGGGGCATTTGGGTTTTTTCCAGATTCTGGCTATTGTAAACAGTGCTGCGATGAACATACATGTGCAGATGTTGTTTCGATTGTACTTTTTTGCCTCTCTGGGATATATTCCCAGCAGTGGTATTGCTGGGTCAAATGGGAATTCAATATCTAATATTTTGAGAGTCGTCCAAATTGTTTTCCAGAAGGGCTGAACCAGTCGGCATTCCCACCAACAGTGAAGAAGGGTCCCTTTCTCCCCACATCCTCTCCAACAGCGGTTGCTTTTGTTCTTTTGGATGTGTGCTAGTCTCTGTGGTGTGAGGTGGTATCTCAAAGTTGTTTTGATCTGCATCTCTCTGATGATTAGTGATGCAGAGCACTTTTTCATGTGCCTTTTGGCCATTCGTATTTCTTCCTTGGTAAAGTTTCTGTTCATTTCTTCGCCCCATTTTTTGATGGGGTTGGATGTTTTCTTCTTGTAGAGTTCAACCAGTGCTTTATATACCATTGATATCAACCCCTTATCTGATGGGTATTGTAAACACAAAATAATTTAAGTACTTGTTTTGCTACCCACGAAAAACAATAATTGTTCATTATATGTTCCTATTATGATATAAGATATTACAAAATATGCTATATTTTGTAGCATATTTTGTAGACAATAGCATGTAGATGATAGCATGTCATTACTTTTTGAAGTGACCTCATTTATGATATAAATTGTATAATTTATTAGTTTGAATTTCTATACTGTAAACTATTAGAAATGTATCATTTGTGGACTTTGGCAAATCCACATGAAATCTTAGTTTAAACAATATATATTAAGTACCTACTATATGTAACAAGTAAAGATCATAAGGTGATGATTAAGAAAAGGTTCCTGAACTTAGAACTTAGATTTAGAGTTGAATTCAGGTGTTGAATTGATAATGTTCTATTTATATTTAATTAAAAATGTATTAAAATATCTCCATCCAGAGTTAGTTCAGCAGCAAAAAACTTCTGTCTTACTTATATGTTATGTAGCTGCATAGTCATGCAAATAAACTGAAGCATTCTACTTTATAATGAAGACATTTGGAGGAGAAAGTCTAACTTTCACATAATAGTTACTCAATATAATTCTGCTAATCAAACAATAGCTCAACTCTGCCAATCCATTTTGGGACCTAAGAAAAACATCTACCTATAATGAGAGCCCCTTTGTGGTATTAGGAATCTATATGCTATGCCCTGGCTGGCAATTCACACCACCAGTCTCTGTGGCAATAATCATGACAGGTGATTCTGGAACTCCAGTGCTACAACACCCACTCAGAAGGGAACAAATTTCTGTGAAGTTTCTAGCAACAATGAAGCTGGAAGTACTTGGCAGCTGTACGTGAAATCACTGAATTATTGTTACTAATTAGGGGATGCTTTGAACACAGATTTTGTATATCCAGAAGATTCATAATAGAAGTTTAAAAGCATATTCTTAATTCTATGAAAATCTTGCAAAGCAAACCATATAAAATAAAATAAAGAGTATTGTAACTTGAATTTTTTTAAAAAACAGTAAACTTTTTAATCTTTTAAAAAGTACTAAAGTATTTATAGAAATTTATAGTATTTATAGAAATGTTAGATTAAATAAAGAAAGTTTGGATTTGTATGTGGTTTCCATATACAAATAGAAAAAAAATCTAAAAAAATTAGAACCATATGTTAAATTTTAAAAATATGAGTGAGCTGAATAGAAAATACTGCTACTTTGCTCCAAACAATTTTATTTTGAGTGGTTTGTGCTTTGAGCAAAATGAAAACTTTACCACTCCCAGGCAATTGCTTTGTAAAAAATTCGCAAATTTTCGTTTTGAACGTCTAATAACAATATGTATGATATATTTGGTTGTATTCAATTAATAAAATTTAATTAAAACACATCAGGCATAAAACATAAAATTATAAAATCTATCTATATCTAAAAATGACCTTCATTTCTGTGTAACAATTATTTTAAACTTTAAAGCAAGGATGCAAATATTCAAATAATATTTGCAATAATTAGATATGATATAATAAAAATATTCTTAAAGAATAGCAGGTCTTAATATAGAGAGAGAAAAATTGAGATCAAAACAAAAACAATCAAAAAAGTAATGCAATATAAAATAATGAAAAACATTAAAACCTCTTTGGGTCTACATTTCAGATTTTTCACTTCAAACTTGAAGAAACAGAAACAAATCAGTGTTTCCATGCACTTACACTAGATTGTGTACTTTGTTAGTGGGGAAAAAATCTAGACTTTGATAATATTTTACCTCTATCTAAAGTGCTGGATTTTCAAATAGTAATGAACTGTTGATTAGGCTATTCTTTATTAACCAATTCGGATATTTCTTTATACTTTTATAATTAGAAATTTTTAGACAAAATAGGAATATGCAAATAAGAGCAACAAGCTACTAGAATAAAGTAGCATATGTAAAAGTCAGAAGTAAATTTAATCATTTTTAGTATTTTGACCAATGCTGGAATTCTCAAATATTTAGCATTTTATCCCTCGATACAGACATTCTTTTCAAGATCCTAGATTCATTTAGAAACAATAATGATCAGCGAGTGGAAAATCCTCAATATTGATCAAACATGATGTTTTTTGTAAGCATAAGTTTTAAGTCCAGTAAAAATTGCAGAAGATAAGTTAATTTTGATGTGGATGAATTGAATTAGAGTCCACAGAGGTTAGCCTATTGACAGAAAAAAAGAATTACCATACTTTAGAGGTGTATACAGTTGGCATCTTCAAATTTTGTCTCTACAGGAAAGATGGAATGTACAGGGATAAAATATATGTTAGCTGGCATCTACCAAACCATTTCTGTTGCATCTAATTCTGTTTCTAGTCTCTCTCTGACCCTACTGTTACCCTCAAATCCCACATAGCTTCCATGCCGAGTTTTTTATTCTGCCGCTATTTTCTCTCCACATAGTTTCTTTCCAAACCAACATCCATGTTCCACTCATCAACCAGTGCTTTAGAAAGCTCTGGGCTGGATGGCCAGGCATGATGAGCTAGCAGGTGGTATAGCTGTTAGCCAGCCTTGTGTATCACAAGAGATCTGATGCTATCAAATTCCTTTTCCCCCAAAGACTAAAGGGAGTAAGCCTTTGTGAGCATGCAGGAGAGGGATGAAAACAGTTTGTCTCCTGAGCAGACAGCCTTTGTCATATTACAAATGAAATCACTTTGGAAATTTAGAGAATTAATATCATAATGAAGACGGGAGTACCCATTAGGGTGGTCTAATGTTGCTCTGGAGAAATGTGATGGATGCCCAGTGGCTGCAAGCCCTTATTTGCAGAGAGTCACCTCTGCAGTTGCCATTATTAGGAAGATGTCTGAAGCAGAGGATCAGACACAACCAGTGCAAGATGAGATAGTGTTTGACTGGTTTCCAGGGAACTGAAGGATACAAGCTTCGTTGTACCTGTCACTATGGCTCCCAGCATTTTCCCTCTTAATGTCTTTTTTAGCTGTAGGAAGTTTCTCTTTAAAGATTCAGTGCTTCCTAATGGCATAAAGTGAGTAATGGGGAGCATATAAAAATGTTATATAGATTAAAAATGGATTCAGTCTATTTTAAGACAATGTGTGCCAGCCCTGAAGTATGACTTTATTTAGTTTTACTTCTCTCCTGAAAATAAATTTAGACAAGCATTCTGAAATGAAGATACCATTGGCATCCTCATGGTCATTTAACTTTTCATGTAAAACATCCCTAACTTTCCAGGCAATCTATGTACCTACCCCAAATACGTGCATTTTCTGTGCTTTCTCATGTTAAAGTATGGAATATAGTTTTTTGTAAGTACAATTGAATCATTTCTGGCACTCAATCTTCCCCCCTCTCTCTCACCCTCTCTCTCTCTCTTTCTCTCTCTCGATCTCATTCTCACTCTCATTCTATCTATCTATCTCCCTCCCTCTGTCTCTCCTCTCTCTCTCCACACCCCTTGTCACTCTAACACTCTCCTCCCCTCCTCTCCGCCATCACTAGTTCCAGTGATAACTTGTATATATAATAAAAAGTTAAAGTTTCCCAAATCTCCATATCAATACCAGATCAGTAAATGGGATAAAAGGAAAGGATAATTTCCCTGAGAAAAAAATTGAAAGGGATTTCCTGTAAAGTATTACCTACTTTTTCCAAACTTCACAATGATTCATTTTATCTCCCATTTTATACAACTTTCATCTCTTGTTTCAATGTTCTCCTCCAAGTGATAAATATCTTTTCTAATACCTGTCCCCTTTCAAGACAGGTTCACAGAATAGTTCATTAGCTTGGAGAATTCAAATAAATTTATTTTTTTAAATTTTAGATTGTGGTGAATGACTCAGATTTAGGAAATCCTTCTCAGTTACAAATGGAAATGGCTTAATAATTATTCCCCCATTTTCCCCTAGAATATATAAGGACCAAATAGCTAAACTTACTAATGAATTATATAACAAACTTGAACTAATGTAACATTGGACTCAGTGAACATTTGAGTTTTCTCTATTGAGTTATCCTTAATTTCTTAGTCTCTTTTGTATTCAAAATCCTCCAGGACAGTCAAGATACCTCTCACAGTGAAATACCTCTCACATAAAATGATAAACTGAAGTTAAACTGCACAAAAAAGTGAGTAGTCTGTGGTTCATTTTGAAGGATACAAAGCAAATTTTATTCATCAAGTTTTATTACCTTTCCAAAACATAAATTCCAGGAGTCAGGGATGCAGATCATTGGAAGAATATATGTGTAAGGGCCCTTGTTTGATCCCTGACACGACAAAGCAAAATGCACAATAACTCCCCCTGCCTCCCTTTCCCTCTACCTTGTAAATAAAAGACTTAAAACAGCAAATTTTCCTCACTTACAAGATGAATCTCACCAACACTCCATAAATATGTATTTTCATCTAAAATGGGGTACTTTGTATATTTCAGATTTGTATCTGATCACACATCTTCTTTTTACATTATAATGTATCCATCATTTTACCCATTAGAATTTAGCATTTCTAAAAGTAATAAATATTTTCTCTATGATACAAAACTCAATATTATATTTTTTAGTGAGGACTTCATAACCATGCTAAATAAAATCAAGTTGATATAACTAGTAAATTCTATGAATTAGCTCATCTCAGTATAAATAAACTCAATATTTGGAGAGAATGAATGTGGCTATTTCTTTGCATTACTTTATCTTTATTCATTTTATTTTTCTTTCTGCATTATTTTAAATTTCCTTCCAAACTGCTGCATACACATTTAAAAAATAAATTCATTCATTCTCTCTAGAGCAAATAAAAGGGTCCTAATGCAAGTAATGCTCCCTACTTGCATTGAGATCTTGAAAACGACAAATGTGATCTTGGACAGAAAAGAATCTAATGAAAACAATCACATTAAACATAGCTCTTCCCTGCTCAGTGCTCAATAAGTGAGCAGCAGGCTCTCTCTGTCTGGCTTACAGAAAACAGGAGGTAGCAGTTTGCAAGGAGCAGCGTTTTAATGTGATTGGACTATAACAGACAATCTATTTACAGCATGCTCTGGGGAGCTTATAAACAAATGTTGAGTAATTTCAGCCAGCAGTAATTACCCTTGCAGCTGACAAGGATAGCATGAGACTTTCTCCTTCACCTTCAGCCTAGTCCAGAAGGCAGTGTACACAATGCCACTTCTAATTATTTCTGCATTTCTATGGCTAAAGACCAAAGTGTGTTATTAGAGAACATTTTAGAAGCTTTTTAAAAGCTTATTTATTAGGACAATTAAAAGTCATCACTATGACAGCAAATAAAAGGTTCCGTTCTCAGGAATGCAGTATCAAATGAGCTTCTGCCCACTTACCTTTAAGGCAATGTGGACTTGTTTTGTGTTATCTGTTGTTAAGAGCAGAGACTAAAGGTTGGTAATAAAATGAAATAGTATCTGCAATGCACTGGTTTAAATCTGAAATGTGTCTTTTTGCTATGTGCAAATTCCAAGCAATTTAGAGCATATAACTGGAGTTATTTCTCAAAAGACAGAATATTGTAACATGCATGTCTCTGTGTGTGTGTTGCTTGATTACAGATGCTGTGAAAAATAAAATGCATGTAGTTGAACTATGTTGCTTCTTCAACCTCTCACAGGAGGCACTGGATTACCCTGGCAGGTTAAAGGATTTTATCTAAAGGGGTCACTCATCTTGCATCAGGTTGACATAAGGAAGATGTTAAAAATTCAAAGATCTAAAAATAAACCTTTTGCAGATACGCTTCTAATGGAGAGCGAAGGAGTAAAACAATTATGCAGAGCAATCACCCTAAGCGTTTGTAATTAACAATCAAATTACTTCCCAGAAGTGTCCAACAAGAGAACTTTTGTTGAACATTTCTATACGTGCCAAACTACCCCAAAGTAATTGGGGAAATCAGTGAACTGTGGTGTGTGCTGGTTCTCAAACACCACGGCCAGTTTGGCGTTCACTGAGCTTCTGTTCGCCTCAGTAAATTTAGTTCAGATCCCCACTATAGGAATTGACAGCAGATATCTAATCCCACAAAGAATATTATTTACATTTTTGATACGTTACATTACGTTCTGTCATGTTGCATTTCATCAACAACGAATAGAAAGTTGCATAACTTTATATTATGACATGATTACAGATCTCTCTCTCTCACACACACACATACACACACATGTACACACCCACAAACACATACATATACATGCATACATGACGAAACTTTTCAATGATAAAAGAGGATCTGAGGGGATGTGTTTGAATGTGGGTCCTCAAGTGCTCTGGGAGGCCTTTGAATGGTTACTAAAGACATGGGTCTTTCATGACAATGACATTGTTTACCTTTTGTCCTGTCCATGTGTTTCCTGGGTATGTGCTACCAGCATTTTGCAAATATTTTTAAATGAGTCCTTATGATTTCCATGACCTACAAAAATGTATGTTTAAATGCTAAACCAGAATATGATTAATATTAGCTTCCTGGAAGCACCATCCAAAAAAGAAATAATGGAGTTTAACAATGTATCGTTAGATGTGTGCTCCTACCAACACTTGTTCTCATAGCTGAGACAGGGTTGGCAGAGGGACAATAATTTATCCTTATTCTTGAGACTGGCAGGTGTCATTTTGGCCAATGTGGGGTGTGAGTGACAGATAGTTTGCAGCTGAAGAAATGAGAATGCAGAAATCCAAGAGTACCTCTGGGATTTCTCTGGTCATTTGTGGGGAGCATAAGGGCAGGGCAGGCCACTGTGCTAACGCAGGGCCGCTTGTTGTTCCACTGCTGCAGGCCGCTGCCAATTCATGGCATTTTAAATAATATTTCTATTAACAAAGGTATGTTTCTGCTTTGATGGACTCCTGCAGAAAGCTGCTCTCTAAGAGGCTGTCTGTTGTATTTGAAACTGCTCTAATTGCTTTCCTTGGCTTTATTCAGAAATCTGGTAAGAGCTGATTTTAGTGCAAAATTGCTCACAGACTTAGCAGTTTTGAACAAACAGGTTTTCATACACATTAATCTAACTTATCAAGAAGCAGCAATTTTGTTTTCCTCCTCTACTTGAAAGTGTCAAATTATTTTAGTTTGACAAAAAGGAAGCAATTTTTACTGGAAGATGTTTGTGATGATATTAGAAATAACAATGATAACAATAACAATGGCAATAACAATAGCAGAAGGCAACACAAAAGTGAAAACAACAGCATATCTCTTTTCTACCTTGATGTAACTGGAACTTAGTTTCTTGGATTAAATTTAATTTTTCTATATGTTAAAAAGAAATTAAACATTTAAATTACACTATGAAAATATCTTAAATCCTTGAAACTAAAGATTTACGTTTACTGTTGAGTATTCATTTGTTTAAGAACCTTTCTCTGTGAGATAATAGAGAATTTTTTGGAAAATTTAACTGTTGAAATACATTAATGTATAAAACATAACAGGGGCTGGAGCGATATCACAGCAGGTAGGGCATTTGCCTTGCATGCAGCAAACCTGGGTTCGATTACTCTGTCCCTCTCGGAGAGCCCGGAAAACTACCAAGAGTATCCCGCCCACACGGCAGAGCCTGGCAAGCTACCCCTGGCATATTCGATATGCCAAAAATAGTAACAAAAAGTCTCACATTGAAGACGTTACTGGTGCCACTTGAGCAAATTGATGAACAATGGGATGACAGTGCTACAGTGCTACATAAAACATAACAAGGTTTGAGAGTTATGAAAAATGGTTAAAACCTAGGGACTGGATGTAGTGCACTAGGTAAGGTACTTGCCTTGCAAGCAACCAGCTGGGGTTTAATTCCCAGCATTACTATGGTTTCCTGAGCACGGCCAGTGAGATCCCTTAGTTCAGAACCAGAAGTAAGCCCTGAGTATTTCCAGGGCCCCCAAACAAAGAAAACAAACAAAAAGAAATTAACATTAAAGTAACTAGTTAAAGCAAGCAAAACCCAAAATATTTTATAAACATTGTCAAAAATTTAAAGACATATTTAAATGGAAAAATTGAACTCACTCCTTTTAAAGAATAATTCAAACATATTATAAACTTTGTAAAATATTGTCTCTAATGTTAATATTGTCAAAGAAGAAATTTCTGATACATGGGCCATTCATGGTGTTTATAAACAGCAAATAAATATTTAAATTTTTATTATAATAGCTATACTAAGACATATCATTGTCAATTATAAGAACTTGTGGCATTCACACAAATTGAAGTGGGAAAGGTACATTTTTAAAAGTCAAACTTCTCTAATAAAATTGCTTAGAAGAATAACTATATAGAAATATTAGGCTTTACTTACAAGGATAGCTATTTGCCTTTATTTTCCATTAATGTCCTTCAGACCACTGTCAAAATATTACCTTAAAAATTAAAATAAAAAACCATTTAGTTATTGGGTAAAACATTAATGTCACAGTGCATTTCAATATTATTGAGCTAATAGTTAAACTATGTTCACAAAGGAAGCTATGTTGATTCAGATTGATATTGGATATTTTATTTATTGTAATTTGTAAAATGTTTATTTTTCAAACAGTTACCAATGTTAAATTAATTTAAGCACAGATTCAAGCAAGTATAAAATTAGTTTTCTTTAACTTTATATGAAGAAATAATATGTTTCCCAAGAATGGAATACAATCTATTAAAAACAATAATGTACATATAAGCATACCATTACAATTACTTTTTTCTACTTATTAATGCAAAGACAAATTGTACTCCTTTGGAAATCAAATATTTTTCTAACCATGATGTTTCTTTAATTAAACTGTATTCTTTATAATGATCAAATATAATTAGCAGTAACAAGTATTTAATAAAAACAAACTGCTACTCCCAAACCTTTACTACTTGTTTTGTTTAAATCCCACAGATGCTTCAAGTCTCAATCACTGTTTCTGCATCTCAGAAAAATAGTATTCCCCTCCCCACCCTGTCCACCCCTGCTTGCCAATAATATTTAAAACCATTAATAATAAATAAAATAAATAACTTCCTCCAGTACAAGGACATTAATTTGCATTCAATCCTGTTTAAGGTTCAAGGCATCACTTTCAAAGAGGTTTAATATTTAGCGCTTCAAATATTTTACAGATTTGTCTCTGAAAATCCTAATATCATCCTATTATAAAGCATTACTCTTGGATCTTTGTTTATTGCTAAGTGACCAAAATAAGAAGAAAAGTACCCACTCTGGACTCATTGACAGCTATGTACAATAGCAAGTCTTCTGTAATTAATTGTGAGTGAAAGGGGGTTTGGTTTTGCAGCCTCATAAAAACTTTTCCCACATGGCTGAACCCACGGTCAGACAATGTTAGGCAACATTAACTGCCTGCACATTTCTGCAAGACTCTGGAGGAATGGCTAGGCACTAGGGCTCCAATCCTGAGAACCTAGGGACACATGACATCAGCATCTACCTTTCATCTGAGCTGAGATTTGAAGTGGGTTCAGACCACAGAGGTTTCTTAATTCTCACTAATTCATTTGCTTTCCTGATTCACTTGGCATAGGATAACCTGAGAATGATAATGAACCTGTGAGGGGAGCTCTTAGTCCCTTGCCTTTGAATGTGCTCGGCATGGATTGAGGGCTTTCTGTGAATCTTACAAGAGGAAAAGAATTGTATTAGCACTGATTGCTAGTCATGAGATTTTGTCTAAAAATTGCTTTTGCGTTTTAACTCTTGCTGGATTTCTGCAAACATGGGGGAGAAAAGTTGCTTATGCAAATGATGTCTGTTTCTCAGCATTGGGTGATATTTGGGAGCTGTGATTTTATCAGACCGAAGGACTGAGCCCAAAGTCAATCTCTTATGTTTCATACTCTTTACAGGAACTGATGCTAAGTCTGTTTCTACTTCTCATTCACAAGCACACTCTTACAGCAGAGACGTCAAGTTTTTAAACTGGAAAACTCACTGAACCTTCTTTTTTTAAAAAAAATGAAATAAAATTATTTTCAGACTTAATTCATCCAAGTTGTTAAGGTCTCAGGTATTTCCTGTGGTTTGGGAATTCTGTTGATTTGGCACTTTCACTTCTACAATTAGTGTGTTGTGGACCTTTAACTTCTACATAGGTAAGAATTTGTGCTTGAGATGAAAAAGTCAATAAATGAACTGGGAAAAGTGGTGTGTTTTAGTGAAGCAATAAAGAGGGCAATTTGGGTCTACTCTCTAACTGAAGATGGTCATTCTTTAGGTCTTGAGACACTAAATTACTAAGTTATTCCCTAGTTCTGGTGCAATTGTACTTCCCTATGTTTAGTTGTATACACCCTCATGCTAACTAAAGTCAAGTGTAGCAGTTGTAATGAATTAGCAGCATCAAGCAATAGAAGAGATTAGAATTAGAAAGAGAACTTGGTTACTGGCATAGTGCTCACCCACTATTTTTTTTTTTTTGCTTTTTGGGTCACACCCGGCGATGCACAGGGGTTACTCCTGGCTCTGCACTCAGGAATCACCCCGGCGGTGCTCAGGGGACCATATGGGATGCTGGGAATCGAACCCGGGTCGACCGCGTGCAAGGCAGATGCCCTACCCGCTGTGCTATTGCTCCAGCCCCTCACCCACTATTTTTAAAAAGTTTTCTAGCCTTTAATATGGTATTTAGTTTTCATTTGAGAACACCTTTTTATCAAGATTTAAAATATCCACCACTATCTGTGTGCACAGATTAGCCCACAACATCCATAAGGAATGTTAAAAAAAAAAAGTGACATAGGTAGTGGCCACAAATCTGAGTCTCCGCCAGATTTGTTTTAAATAATGTAGGAATACTGCTGTTTATTCAGCCATTGATTCAGCTGATTGAATTGGGCATGAACTCCACATTACTTTTTTTTTAAATTCTATTCTATTTCATTATTATTTCCCCCACTCCCTTTTTTAAAATTCATTGTGAGATACAGCTACAAAGATTTCATGTTTGAGCTTCAGTCATATAATCATCAAATACCCATCCCTTCACTAGTGCACACTTTCCACCACCAAAATACCCAGTATTTCACCTCCTATCCCCTATTCCCACCCTTCCCCTGCTTGTGTGGCAGACAATTTCTCCCATACTCTCTCTCTCTACTTTGATTACATTTGATATTTCTACACTAATCTCATCACCACTCAAACCTGCTGAAAAGGCGATGCTAGACAATTTGTTTTGTATTGCTTGTTATGGATTGAATATAATGTCCAGGAAATTCTGTGTCATTATCTTCCAGGAGCTTTAGCTTATAGTCTCTGACTCTTGGCCACTGATGAGATTATATGGCCCCAGGGGCAGTTTGTGGGTGTGACTGCCAAGTTTCTGGAAAACTGGGGACTTAGGGGGAGGAGGGCTAGTCCTGATCCAAGCGGGCTTGGAGATCTCAGTCACAAATTCCTGCACATCTGGGTTTTCCTGCCAGTCTGCTCTCTGGTGAGGTTCATCCCATTTTGAGTGAGGCTCATCCAAGCATGTGGAGAGTGGCCTTGGGCATGGTGGCGGTTGGGTTCTGGAGGTTTTCAGCTACAAGGGTTCTTTTTGGGGCAGGGAGGGAAACTCAACCCAACCCCGTCTGAGGTGCCCTAGGGAAGACAGCCTGGCATGGGGCCAGGGCATTCTATGGCGCTCTCTTTGGGAGCTTTAGGTTTGTTTGTTTGTTTGTTTGTTTGTTTGTTTTAATTGAATCATCGTGAGAACAATTACAAAGCTTTCAGGTTTAAGTCTCGATCATATAATGATCAAGACTTTCACCAGTGTACAGGTTCCACCACCAAGACCCCTAGTATAACCCATCCCACTCCCCACCCTGCCTGTGTGGCAGATGATTTTCGCTTTACTCTCTCTTTACTTTGAGTACATTCAATGTTTCAACAGAAACTCCACTATTATTATTTGGAATTTCCCCCCAACAATCAGACCTGTTGAAAAGGCATAATTTGATAATTTATTTTCTATTGCTGATAATGAAGAGCATATGATGGCTGTGCAATTTTGGATTTCTGGTATTTTAGTAATTAAGCCTAGAGGGATTTCTGCCAGAAGTCACTGGGTTCTGAAATTGGTTTATATGCCTCTGGGATCATGGTCATTCAGGAGTGGAGGAGCCGTTTGGTGGGCAACTGCTCGGGGTCTCATCTGGGCAGGGAGCAGCGTCAGTTCTGCCCCCCCATCCCGAGATTGGGTGCATGCCCCATCACTGCAAACTCGTACGTCTGTCCAATAGGCTCTAAAAGATGGTGGTTGCCATGCTGCCACAGAGGAGAAGGCTGAAGGACAAAAGCCCTTCCCCTCCTGGGGTGGCACGGGGGCCGTTGTTTAGTTCACAGTCCAGAAGCATTTCTTCCAGAAGTCACTTGGTTCCTGTTTTTGCACACAACATAATGGGTTTGTGTACCTCTGAGATCATGGCCTTTCAGGAACAGAGGAGAGCCGTTCATGGGTGGTCACTCGGGGTCTTGTCTGAAGGCAGTGGGGGGGGGGGCTCTGCACTACAGGCCTTAACTGCATCTTTTGATCTCTTTCCAGATTTATTGGTCTCTGAAATAAGACAATAAATCAGTTTATATAGCTGAGGAAGAGGTGGTTTGTGGGTGTGTCTCTCACATATTTAACTTTTGGCTGTTGAATTCTTGGTAAACTTGGCTCCAAGTTGTTGGAGTCTGACCAAAGGCACAGCAGCAATTTTGGGGTATCAAAGTCTGAAGGCATCATCAAGTTGCTGATGTACTTGCCCCACAGGTTACCGGCTGGTGGCACCATACCCCACTCTGCCAGATTTTAAGCACAGAGAACACCTGGTTCTTTAAGGAGGAAGAGCCTTTATGCTTATAGAATCTAATTATCAGTGCTTCTAAAGGTTAAAAATTGGGAAGCTGGGGAGAATTGAATAAGGTCAAGAGTGTTTAGTGACGGAGCTAGTAAGTGAATTCAGTATTTAGATTCCAAGTCCAGTGTATGTCTTCAACTATTCACAGAGCTCCAGAATTTCCATTCAAACTGTTTTGACATTACAATGCACATGTTCAAGGGCTTAATGCTAATGGAAAGTATTTCAAGCAGTAAGCTCTTCTCCTAAGCCATACCGCTGCTTCTCTCCACTGACTTCCTATTTCCTGACACCATTAGCACGTTTTCCATTTTGACTCTTTCCAAGGACACCCTCTTTTCTGTCTTCCCAGTCAGAGGAAGTCTCCACTGAAAACATACATGACAACATCAGAGAGAAAATTTTCATTCCTTTGCTTTCTCCATAATGTGACATTACTACTTTTTCCCATCTTTTAATAAGAGCATTGAAACTGCTCTTATTTCTAACAAGTACAGAAAAATTTTTCACTAGAGTCACAATATAGTTACAATTTATGTCCAACCCCACAAAGTCACCTGTTTGGAGCAATTTCATAAAAACTATAATTAGAAAAATATGAAATTTGAGAAATACGTATGACTCACATGAAATGCTTTCATTAAGAAGACGTGTATTTCAGGCAAAATAGGGCAATGAATAAGATCAGAGAGGAGTTAACCAATTTCATCTTAAATATCCAACTTTTGTGTTTTGGCATTAAACTTACCAGTGTCTCAATTTGATATTTCACAACTCTTCAGTTAAAGTGTTTACAAATGTGCTTACTGGGAATTTAAGTTTGTGCATTTTTTAGCTGTGCTGCATGCAAGATGTCACATTTTTTAGTTGTGGTGCTCGTACATACCTGACTGCACAGTAGACTGACATGGATTGCAGAGTTTAGGATCATAGAGAACAGAGCTGCCAGGCACAAGCAGAATGACACCAGGAACTGAAATTTGGGTCCCACACTCATAAGGCATGTGCTTCTGCCACTGAACCATATTCCAGCCTCCTCACAAAAGCTTCTAAAGTCATATCAGAAAATCTAGCATATAAGATTTAATGGGGCTGGAGTGATAACATAGCAATTAGGGCTTTTGCCTTGCACGTAGCCAACCCGGGTTTGATTCTCAACATCCCACATGGTCCCCCAAGAACCACCAGGAGTAATTACTGAGTGTTAATCCAGGAATAACCCCTGAGCATCGCTGGGTGTGACCCAAAAAGGAAAAAAAGTCATTAAAATATTATATAATAAAATATTATATAGTTTAGTATCATCATTGTTCTTCATGTTGTTGTTCTACTGGATACATAATAAAAAGAAAGTTGCATGTACGAAGCATTGTGATGCTAAAGTAATTTAGTGTGGAATAGATTTGAGGAATCTCTAAAGCATAGTATCTTAAACTTTTTCCACCATACCCGTTTTCCATCCAAGATTTTTTTTTGGTGATCCAGACGTAGAGACCTATAAAATATCAATTATTTACTGTCAATAAATCATATAGAAATATATTTTAAAACAAACTCTTTTAACTCCCACCTTCAGGGTCACAACCGACAGTTTAAGAAGTTTTGCTCTAGAGATACAGGAGTAAAGTCAAGATAAAATCTAATTCATATTTTCTAAGACAAAAAACTGAAATTGATGACATTACTTGTCATACTTGAAAGGGGTGAGTCTTGTCAGCAGGTTCTGGGAAGTAGCTTTGATAATTGTGGATTTGTGTCAGGTGAGGGCAACAGAGAGCCATCCAAGGAGGCAATTCTGGAGGCCAGAAAAACAAGGAGCTTCACTACCAACCCCCCCAAAAAGCAGCAAAGCCAGTGAAAGGTAAGTGGAGAAATAAGTACGACTCTAATGTCCCAGTTTATGTAGCATCCAAAACAGTCAAAGATAGACTGTGAGAAAAGTCAGTGTGCCAAGAAATAATTAAAAAGGAAACAGCTAAAGTCAGGAGCAACACCAGAACCATAAATTTGAATGTTTCTCAGAAAAGTGATGCTTATGATCATTTCTAAGGCAGTGGCCCAGAGTTTCCCTTATGAACACTGTCACTGACCTTTGTAACAGTTAATAACGCTAAAATTTTTTTTTCTAGACAATGTTTGGAATGGTGGTCATTTGAGGACAAATGTATGCCTTAACATCATTCATAACCAGGCTGGTGAAGGAATCATTCAGTAGAAATAACCAACAATGAAAAAAAAGTGACTAAAGCTTAGCAGAATATTACAGGAAGTCAAGAAAACTAAATTTTATTGACCATCCAGGGTCAATGACTTATTCACACTGAAGCTTAATTACCCCATGCAAAGGACTTTATTATCCCTACTTTTGAAATGAAGAAGCTGAGATTAAAGAAAGTTTAGAAATGTAGTAGAGATCTTATAACTCTTAAATGGAAGCTTCATATATAATTACAAGTGACAGAGGCTTGACATAAAATTTTTTCATTTATCCCTGCCCCTCAAAACTGAAGCCATAAGAATGTCTAAGATCTCTGATGGACTCCTAAAAATCTACGAGTCAAAGAAATCATGTTAGAGTTTAATGCTACATAGGCTTCTAGAATTAGAACTGATAATAGACTGGAATTTGGCAATTAGGAAGATACTGGTGACCTTGGGAAAGAGAGTTCCTGAAAAGCACAGGGGATGGAAGTTTAAAGTCAGATCTTCACTGAGGAGGTAGGGAAGGAATAGCAGCCAAAATTGCAAACTGCTCTTCAAACAAATTTGGCAATAAAAGATGAATTATGAGTTAGAGACATATTTTAATGGGAAGACATGAAAATATTTGTGGACAGTGAGATTATAATGAAATCAATATTTTCACAGAAAATGAATTAATTCTAAAATACTACTAAGTAGAAAAGGAATAAAATATCTGGCTTGCAAAATTAATAAAAGAGAAAAGGATATTAAAAATATGTCATATAGAGTTATGCAAGTATTGAGATAGTTATAAGTTAAGGTGGGACAAGAAAATTAGAAAAGTTGTCTCATACCTGTAATCAACCAAATTGGAGACAGGTATTTGCTATAGGCTAAATGTCTTGACATGGATTTGGGACCCAAAGAATTAAAGTAAATAAATAAATGAAATAGAAGAAAATCAATAGATAGGTTTTTGGCAGAGTCAGAGAGAAAATACATCAAAGAAATTTTACTGTTAAATGAATATGAAATATTGAGCAAGTCCCATATGTGTTGAAACTTGATAGATCATAACCATAATAATCTTGCCCTATTTAGTTCATCAAGCATACTATTACAGGGCCATAGAAACAGATGCACTCATTATTGCAACTAGCATCAATATTTGAGATGTTATATTCATTTAATACATTATATTTAGATGAAGACAGATTAAAAACTTCTCAACTGCCTTACCTACCAACACAAAGTCATCACTTCCATTGGCAGAATAAGGCCATTTTTATCTTAGTATGGAATTTCCACTGTTAAAACAAAGGCTTGTAGATATACTAAATATATATTTTTTATTTTTCAGATTTTTAATTAAATATTTTTATTTAATTAAAAAATATTTTTAATTTTATTGAATCACCATGTGGAGGGTTACATAGTTCTCAGGATTATGTCAATTATACAATACTCAAACACCCTTCCCTTCACCAGTGCCCCTAATTCCATCACCAACCACCCCAGTATACCTCGCGCCCCCCCCATCCCGGCCCTTGTAATTGATAAGTTTCACTTTGTTTACGCTTTATCTTGGTTACATTCTATGTTTCAACACATAACTCGCTATTGTTGCTGGGGTTTCAAACAAGTCCCATTGTTTGTTACATAACTTTTCTAGTTTTTTCGCCCCTCGTCCTGCGCCACCGAGTTCACGCCTGTTTAGTATTCACCACACTGCCTGACAAAGGAAAAAAAAAACGGAAAAGATGGTTATTTCCTGTCATCAGCCGGCGTGCGGCTCTGGCTTAGTTGATAGTCTGGTAGAAAGTCTGCAGTTTCTGGAACCAAAAGTAGTGTGCTGGTATCGGCCCCGACTCGAGATTCCACCAGCGTCCCGCTGTTCCATGTACATAATACTTTATTCCCTTGTATCCCATTCCCATGCCACCAGGTCCTTGTCAACTTAATGGACATCATACTATGGTTAACGCCACGCCGAGTTTCTTCCCGAGAAAGAAGGATATTTCTTCTCAGCTGGCATGGGGATGTGGCTTAGTTCAATCTAGAGAGATGGCTACCATTTTGGTTGCCTTCAATATTTCAACAAAAAACTTACTATTCTTGTTAGGGTTTCCCACCAAAGTCCGACCCATTAAAAGGGAACCATTTCATATTGCTGATGATTAGATGACATTAGGTCGCGTGGCCGCTGCCGCAGCCACGAGGTTTTGGGTTTCTGTATAAAGTCCAGGGAAAATTCTGCCTGAAATTCTATCGCTACATCTTTTACCGTTTTATGGTGCTCATAAGATGGGAAAACCTAGAGAAATACCGGGCCCCCGCAAGGGCGGAAGTGGGAAAGCTCCCTTGTCCGCCTCAGTCATACTGGAGCGGCGGGCGCGGCGAAGTGGGGAAGCCCACGTGGCTGCACTCTCTTTAAGTGTCCGAGGTGGGCGGAGCCCGGTACTTCCCCGCCCGCGATCTCCTGCCAGCCGCGCTGCGCATTTGGGTGCGTGTCTCCATTTTGTGCTCAGAGAAGTGGGGTGGGGGCTGTGCTGTGCCCAGGAGCGGTTGAGGGAGAGAGAGAGAGATTAAAAAAAAGAGAAACGCCGGGCCCCCCGCGCGGGGGGCCTGGTGAAAATGCTCAAATCACATACTGCAGGTTGTTGGGTGGGCTGCTGGTGTCCAAAGCAGCTCCCTTGTCCTCCTCAGTCATACTGGAGCAGCGGGCGCGGTAAAGTCGATATACTAAATATATTAATGAACAATTTTCTTTTCAGAACTCACATCATAAGCATTTAAAAAAATCCCCCCATCGGAGAACCAATGGGGGGGGTCTGATTACCAAAAGATGTGGTTCAAAACCTGTTCAAAACATATTGATGGGGATTGTAGCACTTGTAGCACTGTCGTCCTGTTGTTCATCGATTTTGCTCGAGTGGGCACCAATAACATCTCCACTGTGAGACTTGTTGTTACTGTTTTTGGCATATTGAATACGCCACGGGTAGTTTGCCAAGCTCTGCCGTGCAGGCGAGATACTCTCAGTAGCTGGCCGGGCTCTAGGAGGTGGATGGAGGAATGGAACTCAGGTCAGCCTCTCGAGGCAAATATCTTACCCACTGTGCTATAGCTCCAGCCCCGATGGGGATTGAGAAATAACTTAAAGGACTGGAGCACATGCATTCTTCACTAGGCCCAGAGTTTAATCCCTGGTGCCATGTGCTCCCTGAACAGTTTCTGCAGCATCACCTAGCTGAAACAGCACTACATTACCAGATCTGACAACTGACAGGCTATCACAGCTGCACAGATTATGACACCACTAAATGTTGCTGCAGAGACCCTTTCCCCACAAAACCATCATGAAAGGAGTGAATATTAGATTTAATGGCTCCTCTTGGAAGAACAGTCAAACCTGGCTAATGTATACACTAGATGTTCAAGAGAGAAGACAGGATAAGAAAATCAAGGGGGATGGATTCATTTCTTTTATCCTTAAAAATCTACAGCAAATCAACTTCCCTGTATTGGTAGAGATTTATCTGAAAACTCAGTCAACATCCAAAGTACATACTTGAACAAGATAAGAAAAAACTGAACTTTAACAATCTGTGACATGGAGGTGTTTGCATTCTGAACAAGTTTAAGTTTTTAAAAAAGGGTGAAATGCCTTTAGTCAGAATTGACATAATTTTTTTAATAATGTAATTGGCTTTTCATAAGGTTTTTTTTAAGTCTGAAATGATTTAATATGAATTCTAAAGAACATGAATTCCTATGTTTTTAAAATATCTCTACAGAGGCACATGTTGACTTTGGAAGTATCCACATGACAGTAAAACAACCAATCAATTCAGTGGGAAAAAATCAATTGATTCAATAAAAACATCAAACAGCCTGTTTGCTGTCATGAAGATCAAACTACTGTTTGACAGAACTTTTACTTCGTAATCAATGGAATTGATGCCTGTAAACACCATTTTAGTTAACCAGTCCATGTTCACCATATAGGGGAGGACCAAGATGATAATCATGAAGTTTTTTCTGCAATAGATTACAAATTAAGACCACAAATTCAGGCCAAAATGTCTACTTTGCAATTTTATCGGTCTTGTCTAATTTCTAACTATTCTCCTTCAGAAATCAATTTGTTTTGTAAGATGGTGCCTTTTCTAAAATAGTATATATCCCTTCATGCAATATTGCCATCAATGAACAGCACCTTATGTATCTACTCTTAAAAGGAAGGTAATGTATTCTATGCATAATTCATCTTTCTTGGCTGAAATCTTTGGATTTTGTGGTTTATCCATCATTATCTAACTGCCAACTGGTTTCAGAGGAGCTGTTGCTTTAAGCTCATTATTTCTTGCAATTGGAGAATCTGCAGAGCCTCTTTCTATAATACACAGCAGCCAGCATGGTACATATATACAGATGAATGGTGGGATTTTCCTTTCAGAGACTCTTTGTGCCTAGTGTTGCCCCAGAAATACAGCATGTAATGAGAAGCAAATGCATACTCATGTGCCTTAAAGTGTATCATGAAGCTATTTTAAAATGCCAAAATAAAGTCACATTAAATCAAGACCACAATAAATAAGCTCTTAACGCTATTCCACCGAATTTCCTACTTAAGAGTTTGGGGATTGTTATGACTCCCTGATCACTAGTTTCTACAAAACTTCCTTGAAGTGAAGTAAGGCTTATGGGACACTTACTTCTCAAGATGGGTTATATAGCTACACTTTAAGAGACTTCTAAGTAAATCTGTGAGGTAATGATGAACAACCTAGATGCAGATTGTAGAAAAATCAGGCAGACTCTATCAATGCTTTTAGTATAAAACATTATGTCTCAGAGTTCACCTTATAATTCATTGCATAGCAATCTAACAACAGGTATAGATATTTCAGAGTATCAGGATGCGATTTTCAGATTATTAAAGATTGAGTGGTACTTCAAAATATTGAAAACATAAATTTTCCAATCTGCACTAAATCTCTAAAGTCTATTTGGTACTTAATAGAATGGGAAGTAGGTCTACAAATAATTGCTAGGTGACAAAAGTAAAATATCTTCTTTCCTTTTCCTTTAACTTAACTCAAGGGAATATATTTTAGCACTCTACCATAGTCAGACTGGTCTTGTGCATTGCATGCTATTATTGTTTTCATTAAAGCAAAGAAAAGCCAAGAGGATTAGTTATCTCAACTCTAAATATCTTAGGTACAGAAACACAGCAGGAAAATTATGGTTTCTTCCCTTTCCAGTGTTTCCCATGGCTGGGAAAATCAGCATGGCTCTATTGAGGTCTAAATGACAAAGATGTATTGTCACTGACTCCTGCCATGCTAACACTCAAGGACACCACCTATATTGATCTTGAGTAATTTCGGTTCTTTAGATATTGGTAACAAATCTTTATGAAAATGTGAGAGGATTA
This sequence comes from Sorex araneus, assembly GCF_027595985.1. NCBI lineage: Eukaryota > Metazoa > Chordata > Mammalia > Eulipotyphla > Soricidae > Sorex > Sorex araneus. The sequence continues at coordinate 197,378,506 of NC_073313.1, forward strand.
AAACCACACTTACCATGAGAAACATGAATTTGCATCCTGTAATTTTAAAAGACATTTTAAAAAATCCTGGCAAAAATAAATATAATTATTATACACTAGATTGTAGAATATTTAAATTTCAGAAAGTTCAATATGAAAACAATTTTTTAACTTTCCAGCAGGACTATATCTGCTGCTTATGGTTGCACACATCTCAAAACTGAATTATGAATGCTACTCTAAAACTTTAGATTTTGTCACAATATATCCTTCTACTTTAAAAATAGATCAGTTGAAGTCTTCTTTTGAAAACATTTCTATGCTGTTTTATACACAATATTTTTGTGTGGCTATTTATCCTCTTGCCGATTCTTTTTATGTTCAAAAGTATGGATTGCCCTAAATTCCTAGTTCTTTAGAAAGAAAGCACAATCTATAGTAGTTAAGATCTCATTTTGTTTTCTATGAAATTTAAAAGATTTTCACCAACAAATCAATTTTATTATAGAAAACATGACCAATAAAACACAAACAGATATCATGCAAATTAATGAGACGTTAAAGATGTATTGGAAAAAATCTTTATAAATAAGAATCATTAATAAGCTATCCCCTTTATTTAAAATTTTATTCAAATTAGTGTAGATTTTCATGTTGTCATAAACTTTTTAAAAAACACAATGAAACTTAATTCTATAATTACATCAGTCACCATTGGCAATATTTTGGAAAAACATAGAAAGTTTAATATCATGATCAGGAGATTGATATTGTTGCAATTAATTTGTCTTAGTTTTCCCTGATTTTTCTTATAATCATTTGTTATTGCATGTTATAAGATTTGAGGATTACAATAAAGTAATTGTAACCATTTTTATTAAACTTTGTCTGAGTACTTGATGGATAGGTGCTATTTGTTGCATAAATATAAAATTATCTCTCTGATTCTATTAAAATTATCTAGTTTAAGTGTTTGAAAAATTAATTCTTAAAAATGTGATTTTCAAGGCCTGAGCATATCTCAGAGGTTTGGTGCCTGCCTTTCAGGCATGAGACCTCAATGTCAATCTCCACACTGTATCCCAAATATGACTGATGTCCCCTACCCCCATCATAACAGCAACAACAATGATAAGGGCTGAATAAATAAAATCAGAGACTGATTTGCCTCATAGAAATAGTGATGGCATAGTCTAAGATCAAGACAGATGTTAAAGAAAACTATGTAAAACCAATGTGGTTCTATTTTCCCCCAAGAAAGTGGGTATTTGAAGAACATTAAAAATAATGTATGAAAAAAAAATGTATGATCAGTTAACTTCTCTCCTATGTGCAACAAGTGGTTGATTTTCATCACAATTTTGAGTATGTAGATCTGCATCACTGAAAAGTGCTGTTTCATGGATACAAGAAACAACTGAAGGGCCTGATGCCCCAAACTATATTCTGGATCTCCTAAATAGAGTCCTAAAAGTCAAAATTTTGAGTTTCAATTCTCCATGTGTAAGAATTAGACTTTTACTGTCCCCATTTGTAGATGTCAATATAGATGTTTAGATCATTTAGCTTATTCAATTTAATTACTGGCAAAGCTGGATCATGAATTTGTTGCTCATCACTATATCATTGCCTTACTTCTACCCACTATGTTATAATGTTGCCTTTTATATTTAACTTGGATTTTCTGTTACTTTGGATAGTTTATTCAAAGTAAAATTGTGGCTGAAATGAGAGTACAGCAGGTAAGACATTTGCTCTGCACGTGGCCTTCAGGGTTCCATTTCCAACACCCATATGGTCCCCCAACCCCTACCAAGAGTGATGCCTGAGCGTACAGTCAAGTGTAATCCCTGAGAATCACCATGTTTGGTCCCCCAAACAAAACAAAATAAAAGTAAAATCAACTTCAAGAATTTACTGTTCTGTGGGGAAAGTAAATAAAATTTTTCAATATAGCAAAAGTGATACACAGGAATATGTAACTTCTTATAATAGGGGAGCATACTTTCCCAGCCATTCCACTTCTACCTAGAACAAGAAAATAAATCAAGCAAAAAAATTCACAAACCAAAACATAAATATGAAATATATCAAAAGTAACTCTGATAACCTGCCATTCTGAGGCAAAGTGACAGTTAAATGCCAGTTTAAAAAAACAAATACCTAACAGAGGTGTCATTTCCACACCATTTAATCACAAGTAATAGCAAGAGTGAAAGTAGAAAATATAGGTTTTATCAGGAAATAAACAAAAGGTTGTACAACAGTAGGTCCATGCACAAGCTATACTTTCATCAGAAGCAGTGAATATATCTGAGACTTTTAAGGCCTTTACAAAGAAAGAAGGATCTGGATTGGCAGTCTTCAGAACACACTGTTCAGAGAAAAAATCCCTGATCATATTTTAATCTAAGAATTCCACCTCTCTAAGAAGATGGAAGTAATTAATCTCAGGAGAAACACCCACACCATCAAACCAATCTCTCAGGGAACATGCATAAAGCATCTTCATTCTGAAAGCCTCAATATTCCTACCTAAATGCACCTGCATTAGAAAAACTGGTAAGGATGCTTTTGTCTGTCTTGTGGACTGGCAGACTGCAGCCTACAACACTGAAAGTTAAGAGTCCATGCAAGAAGAGAGATTTGATGAGTAACTCAGCAGCAAACTGAACCTCATGGCCGAGCCTGCTGGTGAGCACGCCCCATAGTACAGAGAGACAGATGGAGGTGATGAGCTGGGGATGGCTTCCAGTGCAGATGGGGTGCGGAAAAGGTGGCTTGTTAATAACACTGCTGCTCCAAGCAACTTCTTGTCAGCAGTCAAAGTTTCAGGATCATGGACTTGTGGCTTCTTGAAAATTGCTGCAGGACTGACATAATTCCTAGTGTAATTTCTGGTGTAGTTCCAATAAAAAATAAGAAAAGTCTTATAACACTCCAAAGGGCTATGGTAAGGCCAGTGGTGTGAAGCGGTTGGAGTTTGATAAAATTTTACATTGCCTAGCCTTACAGTTGTCAGCTGTTAAAGAATTATTTTTTAGAGCTGATATTCACATTAACTACATTTATGGTTTTTATTTTTGCTTTTCATTAAAGGCAAACAATCAACCCCAAGAACTTTCCTTTTTCAAGATATTTTTCTAAAATTTTCAGTGCATATTGAAAAACAATTTTGATGTCGGAACAACCAATCATGTGGTTCATTGTAGGAGGAGCTCATTTTCTGACAAGATATCAGACCATAGGAATAAAATTTCTGCACAGGGTCAGGTGATCTTTACTAAAAATATGATTAATGCGAAACCAGATAGGAAGATTAATTTGAGCATTGTTAGAATCTGACAATGTAATTACACACTAGCTTTTTTCCCTCACACTGACACAGATTATACTCTTAAAAATGATGATATTCTTTTCTTTTCAAAAAATACAAATCATAATAAACATTCTAAATGTCTTCCTAGAATAAGCCATAATGAATAAATGTTTTACTGAGACATTTCTTATTGAGAAAGTTTAGAATTGATAATCATAAAGACAATAATTTGCAACTATTTTATTGATCATAAAAAGTGACAAAGCTTAGAATTCCTAGATTAATTCAAAATGAAGTTTCTTTTAGTCAATAATTAGAGGCTAGTATGAATGCATTGATAAATGAATTCAAATGTATTATCAAATTATTTCCATAGTTTGCTTTATTTGCCTCTTCTTTCTTAATTTTGCTATTATGAATGCTAATAAATGGATACTGCTGACAGAATGCTAGGAAGTTTCCTTAATAAGTAGGAAAATCATCACTTCACAATACTTGAAATAATGTTAAACTGTTTTTCTTTCTGGTAGAGAATTTTATATAGGCCAGCTACACATTAGTCTATTAACATTGCTCTATTCAAGCAAGGATACATCATTAAAGCATTATGTTAGTCACTTAATTTAATTTCATGCTGTTGCTTTTAAAAAGTGATTGTGGGAAAGTATGCAATACCCAAGTCCAAATATCACCAAAGAAAATATTTTCCATTCAATGAAATAATTGCATGTGAATTTAACTATGAGGTGAAATTAAAAGCCACAATAGCCTTATACAGGTTTTTATTTGTTTGACAATCATTTCAGTCTAAATAACCATTAGCTACAATGGATTCAGTAGAGTATGGTTGCTGCTAAACCTGAAGAAGACATTCTTTCTCCATTGACTGCCTTAAGCATATCTCATCCCCTATTCTACAACATGATACACAAATGACCTTAATTCATTTTATTTTGTTTTGTTTAAAATTTAGAAGCTTTGGTGATTTAAACTATAGACAGTCTTGAGATCATTAAAGGTGAGATAATAGATATTTAGCATCTAATATGTCCACAAAACACTAAATAGTCTTTTCTATTATTTATAATGTAAAGAACTAGAGATGACTTATGAATCTAGAAAAGTTATCGTTTGCAAAAACTCTCATGACAAAAGCAACATTCTATCAGTATCAATTGAGGTCATTGCTTCGAATCCAGAGGAGGAGCTGAAGTAATGGCCTATAGAGGGTTCTGTATTTGACTTGTATGTGGCCAAACCACGTTTGATCCCTATATACCCACATGGTCACCTGAAAATTGCTAGTAGTGATCTTTGAGGTCAGAACCAGGAGTAAGCCTTGAGCATCACTGGATATGACCCAAACTCCCCCAGAAAAACAAAATTTATAGGAAAAATTTAATTACTTAAGCTAACATTGGAGGAACACTTCTCCTATACTGTGTATTAGTGGTAGGCAGGCAATGTAATAGATTTATGGCAATTAATTATCATGCTGTTACCATTATCTATGTTTATGGATTGATTGACCAAGCTGAAAAGTTTAGTGTTTGCCCAAAGAGACTTAACTAGTAGTATTCAATTGCAACTGTTGTTAGCTAGAAGCACTAAGAGCAAAATTATCTTGGGTACCTAAAGTCATTTTCTGATCTAACCAACACAAAAGTATAAAAACAACAATGGGACATCATTTATTTATTTATTTTTTAATGCAAGGTTAACACTAGCTATTGGCAGAATTGAATGCAGGGCTTCAGAACATGTGAGGCTTTGGCTCCAGCAATTGAGCTATCTTCCCATTCCATTAGATTTCTTTTCCTGTTAAGGTAGAGAATACATGACAAGAATATTGCTTCCATCCCTTTCTATTCTTAAAAGTTAGCATTGGTGTGGCTAGGAGATAGAACAGAGGTTAGGGCATTCTAGGTTCAATTCCTGGGTTCAGGTCATGGCACTACTGAGAATTGCCAGATAGAGTCCCAGAGAGCCCCAGCGCTAATGGGTGGTCTGGGTATTCTCAGCACTGGAGGGCCCTATAGCTTTGTATCATCCAGCTCTGGTTCTGAACCAACACTTTGAAAGAAACTCCCCGATCCCTGGCAGGACCAGAAAGAAAGAAAGAAAACAAAAAGTTTGTGTTGGTATGTAAAGTCACCTATTATGGAAAAAAAAAAGTATCATTATTTGAAGTAGGGATGAAATACCATAGCCATGCTCTATGAGGATGAACGCAGCCAGTCTGAGGGGTCTATGTGGTGCTTGCTCTCAGAATCTCAGGGCAAACAATATAAAACAAGAAAATAAATATTCAAAACCCTTAAGTAAATGTAACATGCTAGGGCATCTTATGATGCTGTAAGAAAAATAGAACCCTTTTTTGAAAAAAAAATAATGTTGACATATTTTTCTTTTTTATTTAATCTTTGATTGCCTTTCAGGTGAAGCAAGAAGAGTTGATGTTGAATGTGAAAGCAAAGTGGTGGTGGAGAGTCTGTCTCTCAAACATTGCTGCTAATCAGCACAACACTGCCAGCCCTGTCACTCAGGAGACTCCTAGGGGTAGAGCAAGTATTACAGCAAGCAACGGAAGAGAGTAGCAAAGGGGGAAGAAAGAATTCATGTTTGGGGCATGGAAAAGGAACAGCAAAAGAAAAGCAATCTTGTTTATAGCAACATTTTAAACATACTCCCCAAACCCCCAATTTATTCGTGTTTGAATTCAGTATTGATCTCTTTATGTGTGTGTACTTATAATCTATCTACTTATCTATCTATACATAACTACATCTATTTTTATCTAACTAATCTACCCTTCTGTGATATATCTATTTATTTTCACATTAGCTATAAATAAAGTAACTGCTTGTAGTGGATATCTTTAGTCTTATAATTTTTACTCATATTTAAACATTTGCTCTCAAAGTAGATTGGCACACACAACACATAAATAAGCAAGCACTGACTCACATTCTAGATGATAAATGAATCAGATAAATCTATTTATAAATAGTTATTGATCTGCTGTTCTCTAAAGTGTTACCACTTCACACTGCAGACCCAAATGATCTATTTTGCTTCTGGACCTTTGGTTTCACTGAAAAATGACTAAAATGATATGTGGCTAGACGGTAGCCAGTTAGATGTGTATGCTCAGGTCATGGATATCAGAGAACAGGGGATCAACAACGAGGTGAATTCAAATCATACTCTCATTCAGGGGCTTTACGCTCATTCCCAGTTTCTCATGAAACCTCTGCTGGGATAAATCATTAGACAGGAGTCTTGACTATGGAAGAACAGCCCAGCAGGTAATGTATACAGCCAGGAAACTGCCAGTTTGTTGACAGCCAGTATGGTGAATTTCATACTCTATAGGGATGTCAGCTTCCAGGGAGTTCAAACAGAAACCCTAGTGAAGGCAAACTCTAAGATAGCAATTTTGCCTGTCAGGAATGCTATTCCAGAAGGATATAATGGTGTTCTGACATATCTATACTCTAAAGGAGACTTCGATAGGACAGGAAAGTCACCCAGGATCCCTTTGCTAGCCCTTCCTAGTTATTTGTACCCATCAGAAATCACAATCTTTAAATCGGGATGGTCTTAGCAGTAGAACAAAAGGTCACAGGAAGAGAAATTTCCACGTGGAAAGAGCCATTTTTTGTAGTTAAAGTTATACTTTGTTAGCTATATTCATTTTAAATCAAAACTCCCCTTCTCCTCTGAAAGCTTCTTATTTCGGGTAAGCACTGTATCCATCCAAACATATTTCACTAGATTTTATATAATGCATAAATTTCTGAAGACTGATTTTCTCTAATTAAATGACTTGAAATGGACAAGACATCAAAATTTTAGAAAAGAGATATTTACCCTGTGTGGAAACCCCACATATGTGTGAATTTTATAGTTTACCAGTAGCACTGTAGCATTGTCATCCCATTGTTCATTGATTTGCTCAAACGGGCACCAGCAATGTCTCCATTGTGAGACTTGTTACTGTTTTTGGCATATCGAATACACCATGCGTAGCTTGCCAGGCTCTGCCATGAGTGCAGGATGCTCTCGGTAGCTTGCTGGGTTCTATGAGAGGGACGCAAGAACCAAACTTGAGTTGGCTGCGTGCAAGGCAAACGTCCTACCCACTGTTCTATCGCTCCAGTCCAGTGCTCAGGAAACGTTAGCAAAATGAGGAATAACACGGCAGGCATGGGTATTTTTTTTGAGCTGTGTGTGGGAGGGCTTTAACAGTACACCACATGAATTCACTTAATTTTTCTTTTACTAAGAGACTGATTCTTATTTTTTTGTCTTATTAGAGACAGAGACACAGAATTATTTCAAAGTATTCAATTACTTTTTTAAAGTTATAAATCAACTGCAGTGAGGAATCTTACTCCCTAAAAATATTATTGAATTGAACATATTTGAGATTACCTGAAAGATTGCATTTCCAGCTCATCACTTCAGTTTGTTATATTGCTTCATAATTTTCAGAAATGAAAGGATACCATAAGGCAGCAGTGCCTTCATTGTACCACCACCAAAACCCTAAAGTCATCTGCCACTTCATCATCTGCTCCTTCCTCATCTTCCACATCTGCCATTTTTCATCTGGTTCTTCTTTTACAACGCAGGAAACATACCTTTCATTCAATATCAGAGGCCCATTCCTTTTCCTCTACTGTACCACTCATCAGCTTCAGCCATTTTAAAGTCATTGCTCTTCTATTGTCATATCTTATGCCACTTACCCTTTCCCTTTCTACTAGAATTTCCCTTAGGCATCCAATTATATTTAATAGCTCCTGATTTTTTAAACAAACAACAAAAACTAACAATAATGCAGTCTTCCCCTTCCCTCACATCTAGTTCCTGCTTTCTTTCTTTTACAATTGAACTCTGAAGAAGTTTGCTCTTTTGCTTATTTTCTACATTTCCTCATCTGCATTTCATTTTTCAACAACCCAATAAGACTTTAAGTGTATCTTGATAACCATGTTCTTATATTTAATGGACTTTCTTCTGGATTCATCTTTCTCATCTTGTGAAAAGTATGAAACATGGTGGTGTGCTTTGTTTGCCTGCCATGATAACAGTCTCTCTTGGTTTACCTCATATTTGTCCTTATTATTTGTTTTCCTTTTACTCTGGATACGATCAGTATTCAGTAATTACTCCTCTCTCTGAACCCAGGGACCACTCTTGTCAGGGCTTGGGGGGCCATATGGGAGCAGAGAATCAAATCCAAGTCAGCTGCCTGCAAGGCAAGCACCCTACCTTCTATACTATCTCTCCAGCCTCATTCTCTACTATGTATTTCAAACTCCACTTTGATTAGCACCTACCTCCAAGTGCTAATGTTTCTCAGGTCTTGGTTCAGATATCTCTTTTCTCATAATCTTCTATCTTGTCATAGGAATTTCACCAGTTGACATGACTTTAATCACCCTCTTTATGCTGTATATTTCCAAAGTGTATCTCCATAACTGTCCACACTATGTATACAGAGCTCCAGAAACCTAAAAAAATACATACATATTATCTCCAACTGGATTGTTACAAACACCTAAAATTTATTATTAATTGCTAAATTCTATAATTGTTCTTAAATATTTCTTGAGTAGGAAAATCACATCTTTGTTTTTTATTAGTGAATCAATGTAAGGTACAATTACAGACTTACAAACTTCCATGCTTAAATTTCAGTCATACAATAGTCAAGTATCCATCCCTCCACCAGTGCCCATTTTCCACCACCAATGGTCCCATTATCCCTCCCACCATTCACACTCCATTTCCCCTTTCCCTACCCCGCCTCTGTGGCAGGACATTCCCTTTTGCTCCCTCTCTCCTTTTAGATGTTGTGGTTTGCAATAGAGGTATTGAGTGGCCATCATATTTGGTCTATGGTCTGCTTTCAGGGTATGTCTCCCATCCCGAGCAGATCCTCCTAGCAACATTTACTTGGTGATCCCTTCTCTAATTGAACTGCCTGGAAAATCATATCTTTATTTAGTTAATTTGTATAAAGAATAGTATGTTCAGCTGTTCTTAAAAGAAACACAAAAGTCATCTTTTATACTTCATTTTCTCCCATTATTATCAAATCTTTCCATGGCCCTCCACTTATTCTCCACTACTACATCAAATGAGTTCAATCTCTCACTTTGATGGTTATAACTAACTAATTAAAATTATGTCATTTTGACCACTTCTAACTCTCTCACTTCTAGAAGCCACAATAAAAACCACAAATCTTGCCAAGCCATTTTTTTTTGCTTAAAGGTATGATTTTTCTACTGTCCTGAAATAAACTTTGAAGTTCTTGTATGATTTGATTTCTGATTTCCTTTACAATTACATCTGAGTATGCTTTCTTTAGTTCTTTAAGGTTCAGCTACTCTCATCTTCATTAAATTCCATCAATAGGCACAGCTCTCTAATCTCAGCATTCCCTCTGGTTAAAATACACATTCTCTCTCCTAAATTCAGATAACTCTTTCCTCAGATGTCTACATAAATTCAAACATATTTTGTAAAATATTTTCAAATCCCCATATTTTGAGGGCCCTGCACAATGGCTTAGAGTACCTGTTTTGCAAGTAAATGGTCATGAGTTCAAATTCCTATTGGTCGGCATGTGTTAAGTATGATCCTGACAAGTCTGCTGCATAAGACTGGCAGCTCTGCTATCTGTAATCCTGGTGCTTCAAGAAGTTTCCAGCTGCATTTCAGTAAGGAATAGATGGTTACCAACACAAAATAAATATTTGGGGAGGGTGGGTTTTAACTTCCAACTAAAATAAGTTTCACAACTAAAATAGATGTGCAAGTACCACAATAAGAAAGTACAATGTCGAGACAGCACTTTTGTGAGGCCTATAGTACCGCTGGTAGATACCACAATCATAAAACTATAATTTTAAATTGCAATTTTATAATTATTATAGTTTTATAATTGTGGTAACTACACCCCACCCTACTCCATTAGCACATAGATAAGCATTACAACTAAAAGAGTGCAAATCTTAGTGAATATTGGGAACCAGAATATAAGCATTGCAACCTGATCTGCCTTGGGTACCACACTAACAATATGTGAGGACCACAGCTAGGCTTCTGTGTAACACCTGATCATTTCAACAATATTAACAACATACACAATAGCAATAAATGGATGGGGGTGAGGGGAGCAAAATAATTGTTTAAATATTTTATTTTATTTTATTACTATTTTTTGCTTTTTGGGTCACACCTGGCAATGCACAGGGGGTTCTCCTGGCTTAAACATTCAGGAATTACTCCTGACAGTGCTCAGAGGACCATATGGGATGCTGGGAATTGAATCCGAGTTGGCCACGTGCAAGGCAAATGTCCTACTTGCTGTGCTATCACTCCAGTCCCTTTTTGAAAAATTTTAATTAAATTAAAATAAAATAAATTTCCTATTATAATGTATGAATTATAATGTATGAATTGATCATTTATTCATGGAATTAGTGACACTTAAATTTGTATATCAATTTCTATGACTAACTACTTATTTTCTGCAGTAAAGAGCCAATGCCTGCTTTTTCCACTTTATCTAGAATACTAGGTAGTTTGGAAGTACTTACTTTACTTCATTTGAAAACCTATAAATTCCTATAATTTCAGTCAAATCTTAATCACTCTCCTGAGTTTCAAACTTCTATTTCCAAATGCCTTCTTGATAATCCACAGACATGAACCACAAGTTCCTTAAATTTATAACAACAGCAACCAAAGATACTGCTAGTCTCCACTGATTTGTGTCCATTGAAATCATTATCTTTACTCATGTCATTCATTTATCAGTCTCCAGTTAAATCCTTGAAATCATTTTCATCTCTTTAACTGTTGATATTCAATTAAGTAACTGAAGTGGTCTCTATATGTCTGTGTTTCTCAAATTTGCCATTGCATTTTGATTTTCAGACTAACTTCTCTAGATGACAAAATTCAGATTTTCCATCATCATTGTCTTAGATTGACTTCCAGTATTTTACTGATTCACTGTAGTCTTTACATCTAACACATTGAGAAATATAGCATAGCGGTTTGGAGCACAGAGACTAACACCATTATATCAGGACAAAAGCCTAGCACTCTCCCTGATGCTTAAAACACCATTATCAAGTAACTTAACAGACCTGTAACTTATTGTAAAATGTGGATAATAATGGACATCCATACACAAAAGTATCATGACAGCTAGATGAACTTATAGGCAATACACATGTAGAATAATATTTGGTCCTTTCTAAGCATTTGGTAAATATGAGCATCTATTGTATAAAATTAATAACTATTAGAAAATAGAACAGTTATCAATTATTAATTATTTAATATTTTACAAATATTAAGACAACACTAATCTTAAAATTCACACTGACTCATGCTACTTGCCAATACCTCCCTATTACAAACAAAAATATTCAGTTACTATTTAAGATACTCAGCAATCTGGAATTAATCTATTCTGATCACAATCTAGTTCATTCTTTCTCAAATTCTAAACCACAAACATGCCAAATTAATGCAGAATTCCCAATTACAACATGCATTTTTTATGCTTCCCTGCCTTTGATTATTCTGTCCCTTAAATTTGGAATGCCTATTCCATTTCTTAAACACTTGTACATGTAAAGTCAACATTATTTTCATAAGGTCATTTCCAAGTCTCTTACTTGTAATTGATTACTTTTTCTTATGTCTTGACTTGCACTTATGCTTTATTTAGTATTCACTTTAAATTGTCTTACATTATATTACTTGCATATGTTTCTAATTCATTGACCTACTCTCTTACCATCCAATGAATGATACAATTAGTGGGAAAACTCCACAACAGTATCAGACTTGTCTTAAACACCTGTTTAATTCATATAATATCTAGAAGTGATACCTGGCAAGTTGACTGATCAACTAGCATATACCATGTAGCTATTAGAAAATATTACTTGAAAAATAATTGAGACTGTTAAAATTATGACAAAAACAACAAATTTTTTGCCATTCTGAGGATCTATTAGCTAGCACTGAGTAAGGCATTTGTTATTGGTGTTATTGTCAACTTTTTAATCCTATCTTAGAAAAATAAATTCTACAAGGAAGTGATCATTGACGTAAAGAGAGGGGTTCAGCAGAGTGATACCATTTCACCGAAACTCTTCAGTGCCACCCTCGAGAACGTCATAAGACAACTGGAATGGAAGGGAATGGGAGTGAAGATAGATGGTTGGCAACTACCCCACCTCCACTTCTCTGATGACTTTGTTCTCATAACACCAAACATTAGCCAAGCAGCACAAATGCTGGCCAACTTCGACCGTGAGTGTGGAAAGGTCAGACTGCAGATGAATCTCAACAAAACAATGTTCATGAAAAACAAACTAGTCCCTGATGTTCCATTTTCTCTCTATGGAACAAACATCTCAGAATGCAGCTGCTAAGTCTACCTGGGTGGAGAACTCAACATGAGGAATGACTTGGCACCAGAACTGCCCAGGAGGAAGAGAGCAGCATGGAAAACCTTCAATAAGTGGTTAAGAGGATGAAGAACCTTCAGCTCCAGACACATCTTTTCGACTCCACTGTTCTTCCTGCACTAATATATGCCTCAGAGACCTGGGCCTTAAGAAAATAGAATGAGAATGCTATCCTGGTATCCCAAAGACTAATCAAAAGAGCTATGCTTGGAGTATCACGTTCACTCAAGTGAGAAAAGGAATCTGGAGTTCTGACCTCCTTCAATGATCAAGAATCAGGGACACTGTCTCATTTGCCAAGGCGTCAAAAATCAGATGGGCTGGACACATTAATGGGATTCAGAGCCGACCATTGGTCTAGAGCTGTTACAGACTGGATTCCACAGGACATCAAAAGACCACATGGCTGCCCACCTATAAGATGGTCAGACTTCTTTGTCAAAACCCTGAACAAATGGTTTGAGGCTCTTTGTGTTCCTGGAGCGAGCAGATACCATTGAGCTACACTAGCAAGCGACAGGGATGAATGGAGACATTGCTGGCGCCTGCTCGAGCAAATCAAAGATCAACGGGATGACAAGTGATACAAGTGACAAGTGATATTCTAAGCACTATTAATAAAACTATAATTTTCTATTTAATATAATATGCTTTGCGTCTAATTAATTTTTCAGAAAACTATTTCTTTATAAAAACTAAGATTATATGATGAGATGGCTGACTTGGGATTCATCCCTTGCAGTGCTATAGTTCCGTGAGCACAGAGCTGGCAGCAAGCCCCAGGAACTGCTGGGTGTGGACCTGAAACAAATAAAAAGTAAGAATTCAGTAATTATCAGTAAAGTATTTTACATTGAAATTGTTATTATAATAAAACTGCAGGAACTTTTTTTTTACAAAATGAAAAAGAATGTGCTATTCACTTCCCCAAAATAGTCAGTTTAGCAAATTTCAGAACAATGAGAAGCTTGAGTTTTTTTTCTTATTATAGGCAAATTAGTACCCTATGAAAATCTCATGTCTTTGTAGTATATAGCACTGGAATCCTGAACAAATGCCTAAAATTATCCAGAGATGTAATGTCAGTTTATCAGAAGTTTTTATTTTCCCTCTCTGTAGGATAACATGGGGTTTGTCCTTTCAGCCTTGCTGCAGGAAACTTAGTTTACCTTAAAGCAATGTCCTTTCTGTATGGACACAGGAAGACTGTTAATAATATGCTTTGTAACTTGGGAGCTGATTGACTCCAATAAAATTTTCTCCTGGGCATCTGCTTTCTCAACTCAGTTGCCCTTAGTTCCTAGCACCCCAAAAGCAGGGTCCCGACGAGGCACGAAAAGGACCCAGGGAAAGCTGTGAGCTACCCTGGTGTCGAAATGGGCCAGGCCAAAGTGCCACCAAACTCAACTATAAGTTGAAAGCATGGTCATAGACAAATGCTGTCATGATCCAAAAGTAAGAACAAGACTAGGACCCTGCTGGGGTTAGGAAGACTAACCTGGCCTGAGGACTGTGGTCTGGAATGTATAGTGAATGTCCTCAGGAAGAACCAAACTTTAAGTCTGATGTATCTCTTACTGTGCTCATACAGAATGACATTGCTAGAAATAGTAGAAGTAAATTTACTATAACTATTTAAGCAGGTTACTAGCTCACACCCTGATGCACCCTTGTTTGGACCCCACCCTTGAGTGGATCTCTTTAGATGAGATTTCCTTAGAAGAGATTTTGTTAATCTCCTCGAGAAATGGTCTTACCCTTCTTTGTTGATTTGTTAATGTTCAACCCACCTTTGTGTCACCACCTTATGTAATATGCTATATAAACTAAGACTGGGGGGCACTGACAGGAGACAGAAGAAGACAGAAGAGATAGAGAAGGAGACACACGAGAGGACATGGGATAAGAACAGAGAAGACACAGAAGCAGAGACAGAGAGAGGTCATAAGAGACCAGAGGAGAGACTACAGAGACAGAGACAGAGAGACAGACAGAAGAGAGCACAGTGGCACACACAGAAGCAGAGCACAAGGAGGAGCTGTCCCGATCCGGTCCTTACACAGCAGCTCAAGAGCACTGAACTCAGCGGTGTGTGCGAGAGAGAGCTGACCTGAGTGCCCCCGGACAACAGAATGACATGACGCATTACTGCGTCTCCCCCTCCCGCGCTCGCAGCCCTTGTGATTTTTTACACCTCCCAAATTCAATCCAGTGGCTATATGGAACAGAATTGTCTTTTTTTGACAAGTCCCTGTGGCTGAACTTAAAGCATCCAGTGTTCCTTTAAAACAGTTCAGAAAGGCCAAGAAAAACAACTTGTGCTGACCAATTTCACCCATTCCAAGACTTCCGATGCTTGATTTGTAGACCCAATATGAGTCTAGTCAAGATATCTCATGGCTAAGATCTCATCTCATTATTTTTTCAATTCATATTGGATTCACTGTTGAGCTATTTTCAGTCATGCACATTGACCTAGATTCTCCCACAGTGTAAGTTACTCCCCTGGAGTATGCTAGGTACTTGAGGAAACTGAATTAACACTTTCTAGTACGGTATAGTATTTGTTTTCTAATGGGTGAGAATAGTTACCTTCTAAGATATTTAATGATGCCTTTATACTCTGAAGAATATTTATATAAGTTCCCTAAGGGTGTGCTGGGAAAATCAGTGGAACACTAGTGTCTAAAAGAAAGTAGTTCACGAATTGGTATAAAAGCTACTATTAATAAATTTAAAATCTCCTACTAGCAATTGCAATACAAAATATATCCTAAATCCTCACTGCAGTAAGATCTTTGACTAATATAGATGTCAATCCAGAGAAAGTTATTCAAAGCTTATGAATAATGACTTACTCTGAACTGCTTCCCAATTGTTCTGTATCACCCACTTCACTCAATGGTTCTCTGAGATTCTACAGAGATAGTTTTTAACATTCTTTCAAATAAATCTTAAATATGAATTTCTTACTTCAACCAAGTTATTAGTTCTCAATTGATATGGCTCTAAACAAGAACTCCCAGGGATAGATGTATAAAGAATGTATCAAGGAACTCAAATGATATCAACCTGCTTATTCAGTCTATATCATGTTTGGTGTTTTCTTCCATTCTCTGCCTTTCAGCCCTTCATTTTTATGCATTTGATTTTATCCTCTGGTGGATTCTTTCTTCATAATGATGGACGTAAAGAATGGTTTACCTCAGGCATGTAAATTTAGTAAGTAAGCAGGAAAATAATATTTCACAAATAGTACCAGTTATTAATCATAGTGGATCAGTTTGAGCCTTTTTGCCCTTAGTATTTCACTTGTACAGTGCATTATCTACTCTGAAAAGACAATAGAGTATAGTGATTAAGTAACATGCATTGTGTGGCCATTGTGCCTGCATAAAAACGTGATTCTTCCCTTTCCCAACTCAGATAATTACTCATCTTGAATAAACACTTATATTCATAAGGTTTGATGAACAAACCCTGTGTTATAATCTCACACCTGGATAAATACAAATGGGTATGATATAATTTAAGATCAATGGGTTGATACTAATGAAGGAAAATAGTTAAGGATCTATATTTTTAAAAAACTGGATGGCAATTACTTCAGGTGCCCATAAAACTGTAATGTATAAAATAATTAACATATATTTTATTAAATATATTCTGTAATTAAACAAAAGCTATCACTATAAGCAACACCATTTCTTTCATAGGAAATACCATTTTTTAACATGTTTATATTCCTCGATAAATATGGTATCTCTTAGGATCACAGCCTGTTTTAAACAAGGCAGAGAGTATCTAGTATGTAATCGGATTCAGTAAATATATCCTTGGTTAAAAAAACAGATTCCAACTTTTAGCAAAATAATTTCAACAGCAATTGCAAATGTCAGCTTATAGAAAAATACATGACTATTGTTACTTAGAAATAGACTACAATTCAGTAGGATTTAACAATCTCCCTGTCGTGGGGGGAGAAGGGGACTCTTGAAGATAGATATTCCTATCTTTGAGGTTTACTACTCACTGTAGTACTTGAAAAAGTATTGGTGAGGAGACTATGGAGATGAATTAAACCTGAATTAAGCTAAGGTTGCTGATGGTTCAAATTTATTACCATCAAAAGAAATTGTTTATTTCCTTTTTTGAAACATGCCACTGGGTTTAACCCTGTCCCTAAGCTAAAATTTGTTCTCTCTTCATTAAGATCTCTACTAAGCAACATTGAAGGTATACACAGAAATTCACAGCTAGACTTGTGGCACCGAATTTATATGACTCCAAAATAAATTTACTGTCTAGGATTATCAATTCATCTTACAGCTTAACTTCTTTTTAAAAATGACCAAACAGAAGCTTCAATAAATATCTTGCTTAGAAACAAGCAAGACAAGAGCAAAATGCTCTCTATGCTGGTGTATAAACTCTTCCTAGACTTGGAAGAGGTTATTTGCTAAATGTCTAAAAGAGTTAATGATCTTCCAAAAGGGAATAAAGATCAAATCCAGTGTCCTCCAAGCAGCACTAATGGCCCAGTGCACTAAATCTTATACTCTTCTCTAAGTGATTTTAGTCTCTTTCTTTCTTTATTAAAAGCAAAATCCTATTTCTTTATAAGGGACAAAGGATGAAACCACTTTGGGTTGCATTAAAACCATATGCTGCCCAGGAAATCCAGCATTAGCAGGCAGTAAATTATACTTTTAATCCGTTTGTTGTTTCTGGGTGTTACCACAAACATATTACAGTAGTGTTACCACTTAGTGGCTAGATAACCTATCCATACTCTTTGAAAAACATATTGTGTCAATGATAGACTTCTCTGTACTAACTCAATTCCTACCCCAAAATAGAGTTTATGTCACAGTGAATAATTTTATAAGTATGAATTAGTGTAAGCACTTTAGTGCAAATTAATTTAATTTCTCCCCCACCCTCACTTTAAAATTAAAGAGATTTTTTTTAGCTTAACCCCAATTGCCCATTATAGTTGTGTATATAAATAAACCAGATTATCTTTTTCCTTGTGAGAAATGCTGTTTTATCTAACAGTCGCTTTCCTAGTAGTTCAGTACTCTACCACTCTAAATTAGGACACTTTATCTTAAGGCTTCATAATCTTACGAGACTATAATTGGAAAGTTTATAAAAAAAAATCCTGCTTTGTAAGCTTGGCAGCTGAGATAGAAGGAGGGAATGAGAAGGGCTACAGCAGAATTACACCATCACTGCTAGCCTGACTCCGCTTGACAGAGCCGTTTAATATTTTGACAAGACAAAATATAAAGCAGCATTTTATTCTGTAGAGACTTCACTAGACACAAGCATGGAAGTGCTTGTGATCAATAAAGTTTGCGGTGGAGAGTGATTTATTTACAGCAGGGTATTATGTAGAGAAAGAGCTGTGATATTTCCACAGGCTTTGACGGCATAATGGGCCCCTCTCAATCCTTACATGGAAGGGTTAGATTGTCATGGTTGCTCAGGCAGTATTCAAAACGTTATCTGATCAGCCTTAAAGACTTCAGAACGAGACAGATGATTAGTTACCCTAAACGATCCTCATCATGCAGAAATTGATGATTTAATATAGTCAATGACAGACGATTCCATTTGTACTAGATAAAGTGTCTGCGGTTTGTATCAATCATAATAGAGTTATTATTGAGCATAAAAGAAAAGCATGTTTAATATCATTAATTCCAGATATGTCGCTTTCCACATCTGGCATTCATCCATAGACCAGAACCACTCCAGGCTATCATTCCTGCCTCTGTGCTGGCGACTCCAGTGTTTTTTGTAATTTCAAAATGTTTTTCAGCACCTCCAGCTAGGCGCAATAACAGTTTACAGATTACCTATGTCATCACATTTTGACAAACTTCTCAATCTGATGTGACCTTCATCTTTAGCCATCTGCTTGCCTTTGTTTCTGCTCTTTTTTGATAAACCTCCACAGCTTAAAGCTGTAGTAGTTTGTTCCATGTACTGTACTTCTAGGTCAACATTTTTCACCTGTGCAAATCCAGAAACAGAGACTGTGGTGTAAAGATGGTGACCTGGGTTCAGGTCCCCATGTGCCTGACCCTCCATCACCCCCTTAGTTATATTTTTCATCATTCACATCAAATTTATTTGGATTGTCTGGAGGGAAGAAACTCAAAATCAGGAAGAAAAGAAGACATAGGTAGGAGTTGGGGTGAGGGGGAAAAGACTTAGTGAAGTTCAGAAGTTTATAAAAGTAGAAAATATCTAATTTTTTATTTACTCTATTTGCATACAATTTAATGAAGAGAAACTACAAAAATAATAAATTTAAAGCTCTATAAACATTGTGGGGACCAATATTAGAGTTACCTGAAGTAAATGGTGACTCTTTCTTATTTTAAGTGCTTTCATTTCCAGATCCATGCTTCAAATATTCTGCATTTATTTTAGAGAGGAAAACACAGCATATTTAAACCAATGTGTCTCAGATTTAAATTATTTCTAATCACAGATGCTGGTATACTATTCTAGGTTGCTAAACCACTGATTATTTTGAAATAATAATTGATTTGGACCCTTTAAGTGTATTTATGTAACAAATATTTATTGAGCAGTTATGGGTTGCTAACATTAAGTATAGACAATGCATAAGAGAATGACAACTATTCTGCCCTCATGAAGCTTTCATTATAATGTTGACTATTGATAAAAGAGATTGTGAGACATTTGATAGTTAAAAAAGGCAGAACACTTCTCAAACTGAAAGACAGGGTCAAAATAACAAACCTTAGAGAGGCTTTGCAAAAATTGTTCTCCTGCCTTCACAGAATTTCAGTGAAATCCACACATACACTGGAATGTAAAAAACACTACCACTTCTCGGTTTATTTTGCTCTTGGAAATGCTGATCAACATGAATCTGTTTGCTGGCTCTCACTTTGCTTGATGGGGTAAAGTAAGGAAGATGAGCACTGCGTCCACGCCAAGGTGTAAGAAGTCATGGAGAAAACATGATAGCAACCTGACCCCAATTGTCCAACAATTGGACAACAGGAGTTTCCTTCCTTCCTTCCTTCCTTCCTTCCTTCCTTCCTTCCTTCCTTCCTTCCTTCCTTCCTTCCTTCCTTCCTTCCTTCCTTCCTTCCTTCCTTCCTTCCTTCCTTCCTTCCTTCCTTCCTTCCTTCCTTCCTTCCTCCTTATAATGTCCTTTCTGAACCCCTTTCTTTCACCACTATTCTGGCCCACTTTGCAGATAGAACCTTGAGAACAGTGTGTTATTGAAGCCATCTGGACTCTACCATGTGACTGAACCCTGTTAAACTTCTATATAAATATTTAAGGTAATGGTGGGCCGGTACACACTCTTGGGGTCTCTTCAGACAAATTTCCTGTGTAAATTCTGTTTTCTTAAAACTGTCACCTACTTGAAACAACAAAACTTGCTATCTACAACCAAAAAAGAATAAATAAAACATAAACATGTTTCCTACCAATCTATATGACTGGCTCTTTCTTCCGTCTCTCCAGAGCCAGAAACAAGTTTTGAATATCATCTGGAAGTCCAGGACTTCAAAATCTGAAGAATAAGATTTCAAGTCTGGCTCTCATTGCCTCATCATATTGTCTTAGTCACTATCTCAGCGTGACTGGTTTTCCAAAACAGAAGCCAGATCTCCTCCATACATAGACACAACTAACAAATCGTGAGATTAACATATAGCTTTTTAACGATTTAGTTGAGAATATTGATGACATTTAATATGTGCATATTAAGAAGAATTCTTTAGTAAATATTCAAATCAGAAGTAATTATACAAATTTTATGCATGATCCTTTATAATGATAAAACGCTCAGTCACATTTTTAGAGTTCTAAGACTAACTCAAATATTTCTTAACTTTATTACAGATTTTCTAAATCTCAAGTATCTCATTTTAAAAGTAGAAGAAAATATTTGTGTTACCTCTTGGATGAGGTTATATCCGAGTGATTTTTAAAAGTACTTTGCAATAGGAAATGCCTGTCAAATTCTTACTTTTCATAAATAGAAAATGAAGGCCAAGGAAACTTAAATAAATTACTCAAGTTCAATCAACCTAGTGACAGACTGGGTCATTGTCAACTTCTTTTTCTAGTGATTTTTCATTCTTTCCATCATATTACCTGGTGAAAATACATTGAAAACTAAGGTAAGCATAATGAATATGGTATTCTATTGTTGAATAAGATTAAGTGCTTTTACACAACTGTTTTTTTTTAAGATTTTTTAAATGCTTTTCAGAACATCTTACAATGGAATTTATTAAGAATTAAATCAAAAGAAAATTCAGGCCAGTGACATAGTACAGCAGGTAAGGCACATGCCTTGCACTCATCAAACCTGGGTTCTATCATCAGCAGTGCATATGACCCCTCATGCATAGCCAGGAGGGATCCCTGAGCAGAGTAAGTAGTTAGCCCTAAGCACAGCAGGGTGTGACTTCAAAAGAACAAAGCAAACAAAAAGAATCAGATGGAAGCAAATGCAACATCAGATGTTTGATAACAATACTTTTACTCTATATAAATTTTTGTATGTATAAGTGATGAATGTCAGCAATCTTCATGTTAATAGATCATGCCATGCTTGATAGTTTAGTTCCCAATCTAATTGTTTAACTGTCAGAATCAATTTACTATTGGTTCAGCCTTATAAATATTAAATAATGGTTGCTTTTTATTCTAATTGCTTGACTAACCTAAATTTCAGTTTTTATTAGCTTCTGATGATCCAACATTACAATAGGATACTGCAGACACCTGTAACAAATCTATTTGAGGAAGACTTTCTGATCATTGATGGGTTTAGCCTTGACACTAAAATGTATATAGAGAAAGTGTCAGTCAACTTTTGACATGCAAAATGATTGTGTCAGATTCTGACAGAGAAGGTTCAAAATGCAAGTGACCATAAAGCTGCCTAATGCTAAAAGTGAAAAGCTTTCTGAAGTGTCTGATGAGCACTTTTGGTTCTATCTTAAGACTATTATTGGTGTTATTTTCACTATTAATCAATTCATATGTCGTTAAATATTTTAAGTGGCCACACCTATGTGGCCTTCAAAATAATCACCAGGTTGATCAACCTTGACTAGTTAAATTAGATTTGGAACAAATAAATGTGGCATAGAGTCATTGATCAGAGACCAGACACTACCAGAGATTAAACCTGAAGCTCCAGCATGTAAATCATGTTTTCTAGGCCTTTGAATTCTCTCTGCATCCAGTATATTTGAATATATAATTGCAGATTTATAAGTAGAATATTTTTTAATATATATACTACAAATTAGATCATACTATAATACCAGATCAAATACCAGCTATGTTCATTCTGAAATTGATCATCTGGTATAATAATTTAGCCAAGAACTAAAATTATGCAAGAAGTTGGAGGAGAAAAATGTAAGGAGGAAAATGCAAAATATTTTCCAATAAATTGTCCGTGTCAGAAGACCAATCATTTTTAATTACATTTCAAATAAAAAAGGAGATAATAGTGATTGGTATAATATTTCTTATTTCTCTCTTTCGTGAAATGCAATTTGAACAATATAAATTTTTTATTTTTATCATGTTAGTGAAGCAAATGTTTTTGAAATAAATGCACTTGGAGAAATGTGAATGGAGAGAAAGAGAATATGTGTTCAAGAAAAAACATGGACTTCTCCACAAGGGCAAAAATCTGACTACTCTTTTTTAAAAAGAAGTGCTACTCTAAAATGTTTTAATTTCTTATCTAAATTTATCACTGTAGCTTCAAGTAATCAGGAAACATAAATGTTTAGTCTTTAGAAATTTGTTTTGGCAAGTATGGTTTTGCAAAATTGAGATTAATTCAAATTTACTGTATTATTGATAATCTTTGTATATGTATGTCAAGCTATGACAGTTTTAGAATCTTTAAGTGGATTTATCTCTTAATTCTAAATATTTATTTTTTAATATCCTTACACTGAGATTCCTTTCTAGTTCATTTTCTCTCTAAATACTGCATTTCCTTCAAGTGCAAACTTAAATCAAAATTTAATTAAATTGAAATGTTTAAGTCTAAATTCTTTTTTTTTGTTGCTGCTTTTGAGTCACACTAAAATGTGCTCTGTGCTTACTCCTGGCTCTGTGCTCAGGGATCACTCCTGGCAAGATCAGGAGACCGTATGGGGTGCTGGGATTGAACCTTGATCAGCTGAGTGCAAGGCAAGCACCTTACCTGCTGTACTCTATTCTCTTTTTCTGAATTCTTAATTATAGTCTACACTAAATCATTTTTTTATCATACATAAGCTTATATCTGCTCACTAAACAAATATTTAAAGCTGACAGATTACACAGGAGATAGTATCTACCAAATCTAGTGCAAGATGAAATATGTGTATACTTAACAAGCATAGTTTTGAATATTATCTTATTTAGTCTTCTCAGTCTCTCAATGAAGTAAGGTTGACTCTTCATGTAATAGGTGTGAAAATTAAAGCACTAAAATATTGAGTTATTAGTCCAAATATTTAGGCAGACAATATTTCTTCCTAACAATTCTGGGTCTTGAGAATCTTTATCCACAAATACAATAATACCCGTTCTCTGTGAATGTGGGCATCATTTTTAAAACTTTTTATTCTTTGAGTTTCTGGGGGAAATGTATATTCACTAAACTATTTGTTGACTGCTGGTAACATCAGTTTGCTTTCATTTTTAATGAAAGCTTAAATATCTCCACCACCATCCAAAATATCTAAATAACATTTAAGGAAGTTTGTTTTATTTTTTTTTGAAAGGCAAAAAATATATTTAACAGTACAACTAGTACTCTAATTAGACTGAAAAAATAATACCATAGTTTAGAAAATTGAAAAAACAAAACATTAACCAAACCTAATTTCTTTTCTCTGTGAAAAACCTACAAAAATACACGACTAAAGACCATTTGGAATTTAACAGTTTAAGAGGTCAAATCCACAGATGTCCTACTTACCTGTATATGGAAAGATCAGAAATTTCTCATGCTTTAAATGTGCATTCTATGTATAGCATAACACAACTTAGAGCATGTATTTATGTTCACAATGTGAAAGAAAACCATGCGATCACCAAGAACAAAGTTTCTCTTTCAGATGACTATGGACATTTACAATCTGGACTCTTACTCTGTGCTTTTTAAAATTCGTTATATAAATGTAAATAAATTGCATATGTAAACTTTTATATATTATTTCAGACCATAAAAATAAGAACAATCATAACTATTGATCATTATATTTTAATAATACATGCACATACATAAGCATATGTTTACATGCATACTGTTGGTAAGGAAAACAGGAGATAATATTTAAATATTGTTATAAGTTTATAGGAATTCAAATAAAAAATCTTTATGCAAAAGATTTTATGTGGGAAAAGAAATGTGAAATATTTCTAAAAATCATGTCATATATTTATAAGTTAAACCTTTATTTCTGCCTGCTCTCTGAGAACATAAGAATTAAATATTTCAGTTTCATAGCAAAATAAATTTTATATTTGTAGAATATTAGTCAATTATTAGTGATAAGTTGGTTACTTATCACTGACTTATCACTGAAACATAGATTCTGAGTCTATATCTCCTTTGTTTGGATCAACATGGTTGTAAGGAATCTCAATTACCACCTACCATGATAGAAAATTCCATACGTGTATCACTGGTTGTCAAAATATATTTAACAGTACAACTAGTACTCTAATTAGACTGAAAAAATAATACCATAGTTTAGAAAATTGAAAAAACAAAACATTAACCAAAAGTTCAGTGACAAAAGGCAAACCTCTAGAATTTGGTTGTTTAATTTCAATTACTGCCTCTACCCCTCATTACATATATGACTTGGTATGAGCTACTCAATTTCTCCAGGCCTCACTTTACATTCATGATCTTAAATAGCAAGTAGTATTAACTTGGTGGAACCACATAGTTCCTTTCTTTTTATTTTGCCATACACATCAAATAAATCAATGCAAATAAATAGTACAATGTCTGGAAAATAAATTCTAGTCAAGAAATGTCAGTTACTATTATAGCTATTATTAATTAATAAAAACTTTTCAGTCAAACCAAGATGCCATTAGAATTTAGGTTCTCTAATGGAAAGATCCTATCATATTTAACTTTGAATTCTTGATATATTTGCAAGTGTGGATTTACTGGGTAGATAAAAGAATAAATTAATGTAAGTTTTAATAAATATTATATACTATATAAAGCATATTCACATAGAACACAATACCGTTTATAGCCAAATTATAAAATGAAGTAAACATTGCCAACCATTATATTAAGTGGAAATACTACTGAAAACTGAATGACTAATTGCTTTAACTGATTGATTGACTAAATTTATAGTACTAAGCAGTATATTTGGGGCACACAATTACATTAGGAAACAAATACATAAGGTCTGTTATTAAAGAAAAGACCAGCATCCAAATCATAATTAGCCAAAGATAAATATATAAAGGCTTAAAAGAGTGATGTGAAATATATCTACATCGTGTAGGAGAAAGGAAATTATAAAATGACCAAAGAGAGCTTAGGTGAAAATATGAAGAGTAAAGGAAAAGGGTTAGCAGGAATAAAGTCACTTTCTTTCATAAATATAAAATCACAAATATCAATATATTGCATTGAACAGGAAAATTGGTCCTTAGTAAGAAGCTTGCCACTGAGGAGGAAGGGACCGCCATGACAACGATAGAGGGCAATAAGAGAAAAGAGCCTACAGTAGAGGCAGACTGTGGGTAGGAGGGAAACAGATCACTGGTGGAGTGGAAGTGGTGAAGGGATTAGTATTGGAACACTGTACTCCTGAAACTCAGTTATGAATAACCCAATAAGGTTGTAATTCATAGTAACATGTATGCATATATTTCATTATATACATATGTATAATGAAGTAGCTTATACTTGTTCTAGTTTGACCCTTACTGAATTCATATTATGCATAAAAGACACAAACATATCTATGTACACATACATAAATACATTTTATGTTTGCCTAATTTTAAATTCTTCATATGTAAAATTGTGGATTAAAATATTTACTAAAACAAGTAAGTAGCAAACATAAATTACAACTTCAGAAAAAATAGCATTTTCAAAACTTCTGCATCTGAAATAATAAGAATCAATACCAGACTAGTCTATGTTCTTAATTGTAGTTCTACCACAGATTTGATTGCATTGACAACTACCATTACTCATTGCATTAAATTTTCCGAGGTCAGTTTTTCAATAGCTCACTATTCCAGATAATTCCACTTCTATGAATTTGTTCCTTGTCACAGTCACATCAAAGAGAAAGAAAAATGAGTTAGCAGTCAGCACTTAGCAGTTGTTGAAGTGGCAGAAGGTTCCATTCCTTTAGAACAATGACTCTGACTTGACGTTGTATGATTGTAAGGTAAAATACTATCTTACCTGAAAGAACTTTTTGCCATAGTTTTAAAGAAATAGTGTGTCTATTTCTGAGAGTGAAATATAGACCAGCCATTTTATCAGATATGTTGTTAGTCTTCAAATATATTCTGAGTCTGTTTTTTTAATTCTTTCTTTATGCCTTATAAAATTTGTTATAGACTCTGCTTTCTTTATTTCTCTCTTTCACACATACACAAACACCATGTCTAAATGATGTTTTACAGTTGGCTTTCTGTTATCCAAACTTTGGTGCTATTGAATCCGCAGTGTGTTTGAAAAAGAGGTGTCACATTCTTCACTGAATTGCAAGACTGAATCACCACAGTATAGTTCTGGAATGTAGCCAGTCTACCAGAATTGAAGGGCCACTTATCACAATAAAATTCCATCAAGAAGCTTATGTTTGGAAATAGATGTAACTAGCTATCTAAATAAGAACTGTGTTGTCAGAAGAGAGGTGGAGAAAATGCTTCAAGGAGGTATTTTCAAAATAACAACCAGAAATACATCTTTGATACTTAGAGCATTAGAGTGACTCATAGTCAACTTTTTCTATCAAATTGGTTTAGATATCAAACAATAAGTATGCCTACCAAGGAATATCAATAAATTCCCATTACAAAGGAAAATTCTATAGTTTCTTCAGGACTCAGATTCTATCCTAACATGATAAAATTTAGCAATGTATGCCATCATATTTGACCAACATTTCCATAAAACATGATTAGGTTGAGACAAGGCAATCATAACGGAAAGGGTGGGAGAAGAATGAGCAACAATAAGATTATTTTGGAAATATGAGTAATAGGCATGAAAAAATAAATTCAAGTTTGATTTCCAACTAAGAACAGATATTCATGCTTCCATTTGCAATGAAACAAGTTAGACTCCTTTATTACCTTATCTTCTATAAACTCGAGGTCTCTCATGAACTTAACAGTCAGAAAGACTTTACAGTAAATCCTTAGTCAAGATATACGTTAATAGGACTTAAATCTCTATTTGTTTCTCCTCTGACTGTTCTTATTTTATTATCTATCTTAAAAAATTACATCAAGAGGGGGCTGGAGTGATAGCACAGCGGGTAGGGTGTTTGCCTTGCACGCGGCCGACCCGGCTTCTAATCCCAGCATCCCATATGGTCCCCTGAGCAACGCCAGGGGTAATTCCTGAGTGCAGAGCCAGGAGTAACCCCTGTGCATCTCCGGGTGTGACCCAAAAACCAAAAAAAAAATTACATCAAGAAAGACAACATTCAATTCCTAGCACCCCAAGCACACAAGCAGTCTCACTGTTTTTAATCCTGATAATCATAAAGTCTCCAAGGCCAAAATTTATACAAGAGACCTTTGTCAATCAGTTTTCATTACCAGATCACAAGAAGTGAGTTTGGTATTTTGGAAACTATATTTGTGGATCATATAGAATAAATGTAATGCATATGTGCTAAGGTCATATGGTCAGAAAATGTATACATAAGAAAATCAAAAGCTTTTCAGAACTTAATCCTATACTAAATTCCTCCCTAAATGTGGCGTTACTTTTCCTCCCTCCTATTTTCTAATAAATTTTTCTACTTCCTAACTCTGAGTCTGAGAATTTTTATTACTCTTGAGTAATAAAATGATTATTTTCATTCTTAGTATTGAAGAACCTGGGAATCATGGATGAACACAGAGACACATCTTACTTAATGGCTCCTGCATCATTTGAAGGCTCACTGGGAGAAAATACACAGCAGGAGCATCTGTTTTAACAGCACTTCATTTGATCTGTGGCCCACAGAAAAGGGCTAAACTGCATCTATGGTTTGAGGTCATCACACTATAGATGGTTGGAGGTCATCACACAGGTGCAGGCAACTGAGTAATGGAATTGTGGATCTCCAGGCATCCCTCTTCCTAAGATAACTTGACTGCACTGAGTCCCTATTCGATGCTCCTAAGTTAGTAGAAGGTAGCCTGTCTAATTTGATGCCCCATTCCCTGGCTGCAGTCAGAGTTTCATTTTTAAGGCCAGGAGGGATAGGGGTGGGGGCTGGGGGGGGTGTTAAAATGGAAGCCTCAGTTTTCCTTTGCCAGCTGCTGTGATAGTCCTATTTTTGACTGCCCCCATCCAACATTTTTGACTTCCTGTGAATTCCTGGGCTCTTTCTGACAAACAGAAGGTTAACAATTGTCCGACATAAAATACTGCCCTGTAGCTTAGGCTCAGGGGGAGGCTAAGATAATGGGCAATACTTAAGGCAAATGGTCAGACAAGGAACTGTTTGATCCTTGCATTCTCTGTAATATTCTTGTCATGTATAAAAAATGTAAAGCACAATTTTCATTTAAAATGGCCTACATAAGAAAACTTTATCTTTAACTTCCTGCATACTCTGTAATACAAAGACCCAGTTTTCCTATAAAAACCCCACAAAACAAGCTGTAGTTAACTTAGTCCTATACTAAGTTCCTCCCCACATGGGGAGTTACTTTTCCTCTTTCTTCTACTTTCCAATAAACTTTTATTCTTTCATTAAAAAAGAGAAAACATTTTGAAGAATTCGATTAGATTTAAGAGTCTATGACTGAAAAGTTGGGAGAAGTTTGAAGTAGGCAAACACATGGCTAAGTGTTAAGAATACTAATACAATAAAGTATATAAAAATCTATTACTCTTCATTGAGCATATTCTATGTTATACCAAAAATTATAAAATTAGTATCATCACATTTTGGGGTATATTTATGTATTCTAAGTCACTGAAGAGTTATAATAAAGATCAGTTCTTACTAGGGAATTCTGGTTGTTTAAAGATAGAGAATTGTAAAACTGAAATGCAAATATATTGTGGAGGGAGCAATATCCACTTAAAATGATGACCATATGAATTGCAATGCTGTGAAGGAGTTATTGTTTTCTCTTTTTTATTTTTTATTTTTTTGAATTTTATAAAGTAGTTCACAATATTTTATTACATTTAATATTCAAACACCAATCCCACCACCAGTACACCTTACCACCACCATATTTCGGTGTTTCCATCAAATGCCCAACCCCTGCCCTAAAGCAGAACCAAAATAATATATTTCCCTCTAAGGTTGGTTGCCACCTACTTTGAATCCCATCAAGTGTGGTGCACTTGGAGTATGGGTAAGTTGTATCCTATGAAGTATCACATGGCTGCATTAGCTGCCACAAGGTCCAGAAAAAGGTTCACTCATGAGTGAGGCTCAGCCGGAGTATGTGAAGAGTAGCTGTCAGCAGGGTGGTGGTTGAGTCCTGGAGATTTTCAGCTGACAAGGCTGGGTACCTTGGGGCAGGGAGGGGACTCATCCACCCCCTCTGGGGTGAACCTAGTGGAAGAGCCGAGCACCGTATCCAGCAGTATGGTTATGGCGAGCATCAGGTTGCTCCCTTCTGGAAGAGAAGGATGTGTGATCTGGATAGTGGCTGATGATGAGTTTATCTGGCTCCAGTCAGGGGTGGTTTATGGGAGTTATTGCTTTCTAAAACCAGAACATTTCAACTATATTCACAGAAATAATTCTTTGGTACCTTATGGAAAACAGTACGTATTGAAACTCTACTGCAGGTCTAATACTAACTGGCTTTTCAATTACAAGATGGTTTGCAACATAGAGAAACATGACTATATGCTGTGGCGGATTTTCTACTTGATAGTAATTTGAGAGCTCTGGAATAGAAAGCCAGAACTCTGGCCAACCTACCTTCCTACTCCCCCACAAACTAGGTCACAATCTGAATTTCCATAATCTTTTAAAACTAAAGTATAGGTCAGGAAAGTTCAGTAACTGCAGAGGGAACATTGAGTGGCATTTAAATAAATCTTAGATATAGCCAGTCAACCCCTTACTTACTTCCTTAAAATTAATACAAAAATAAAAATTAATACCAAATAATACCTTTTACTTTTGGAGGTGGGGACCACACCCAAAGGAGCTCATGTCAGGGATCATTCTGGCAGACTCAGAGTACCGTGTGGGGTTCATGGATTGACTATAAATCTGATGCATGTAAGGTAAGCAGCCTGCATGCTGTATTATTCTCTGACCCAAATTTTACTTATTTTTAATTAATAATTGGAAATATTAAAGTTTGGTAATGTGTTATTGTGTTTTGCTAATATCTTTGCTTGCTTTTTGGAGATATTTGAGGTTTGGTTTGGTTTGGGTTGTAAGCTAATTTGGAAGTTCTCTTTCCAATGACTAACACCATTTTATCTTGAACTAGAACATCTTGCCAATCCTGAATAGTATGGAATGTTCTTATTTTTATAAATTTATTTCTTGAAATGTTGCAAAAATATTTTTATTAATTCCAAATAATTGTTTCGACATGCTACTCTTAGGTTCCTAATAAACTGATAAATCCTTGCGAGAGGGAAAATTCTTGTGTTCTCTTTGTTTGACATGTAACTTGATGTGTTTAAGCCATAAACACTTAAATTCAGATATACTATTATCTCTAAGCAACTAAGATTGTCATTAGAAATAGGCAAATGAATTAGACAAGGTCTCTGCCTACAAGGAATTGTCTGAAAAAAATGGGCAAGTTGATAATTATAAAATAATGTGATAGAATCTACAACACATTGATAGAATCAATAACACAGCAGTTTATAAATGACTACCTGACAATGGCTGTGACTTTATATCAAGCGACATAGCCAACTTATGTTAACTCTCTTTGAATAGATGTGAAAGCAATACGTTTGGGGATTTTGTGTTCCTTCTTCCTTCTCATGTACTACATGAGCATGTTAAATGGCTGGACACAACAAGAAGCCAGAGAGCAAGGTCAAGTGTCAGTCCGTATAGATCCACCATACCAAACTCTAGATTGCATACTTAAGAGTAAAATGGATCTTGAATTATAAATAAAAGACCGTCAACACAGATATAGGCTAGAGGACACAAATTTTATACATGACAGGTGGCAGGTTTTTATAGGATATTCAATTCAGGTGTGAATAGAAATTTAGGGTTTGAAGTTCAAGAGGAAGGTATGTTCCAAATAAATGTATATATAGATTCTAACTGGTTAAAGCTCTGGAAACAGATGAACTAGCTTATGAGGGGTGAAATGAAAGGCTAAAGATAGAATCCAAAATAACTCCAGTGCTTTAAGTGGGGTTAAGGAAGGAGAACACATGAATGATACAAAATGCAGCATTGACTAGGTGAGAGAGAACTAGGGAAACAAATGCAGATGCAGATCATTTCTGGGATATAGTCAATAGGATTAAATGCCATCACACTGCCCTGTCATCCTGTTGTTCATCGATTTTCTTGAGCAGGCACCAGTAACATCTCCATTGTGAGACTTGTTACTGTTTTTGGGATATCTTATATGCCATGGGTAACTTGCCAGGCTCTGCCGTGAGAGCGGAATACTCTTGGTAGCTTGCCAGGCTCTCCGAGAGGGACGAAGGAATCAAACCTGGGTCAGGATTGAAAATTGTTCATTCATTTGAGCAATGAGAAGATTCCTGACAATCTCAATGAAAACTACTTGAGAGAAGTAGGAGTACCAACTTACTGCAAGAAGAAACCTAATATCTCAGGGAACAACAGTCTCAGGCTGATGCTTCACTGGGAAGTGTCATGCAAGGCAGCATAAGTGAGGTCAAAAGAGCAGGAAGCAAACAGGAGGGAAAGCAGGTGCAGGAGATACACTGAGAACAGCATACAAGGGTAGCATACAGCTAGATTGAGAAAATCATTTAGCTCTCTGGTTTCAGGGCAGATTTGAAATAATTCCCACATAGAGAAACAATCAGACATATCAAAAAGAAAGAGCTATATGTGTTCCAGATCTCTTCCTAACAGATAGTCCATCATTTGTCTCTCGTGTGTCACATTTTTGTCTTCAGAGTTTTTAACCCCTCCTTACTCCTAAATTATGCCATGTCATTTTCCAGGATGTCATCACCACGCGGTTCTGGCTGAGTCCTGAGTGGAAGAAGTCACTTTGTGGATGCACAGAGCTCAAGCCTTGGAAATGAAATATATTTGAGTTTTTTTCATAGGAAATTGTGATCCTAGATCCGAGGGAGCTTAGTCTCTTCGTGGGAAAGTCCACAATAGACACTACCTGAGGAGAAAGCTGTAGATATGGAAGTTCTTTGCTGAGAAAACAGGTGAGGGTCAGGGAAAATAGGGAGTCAAGCAAATCTGGAAAATGACATAAAAATATCAAATGCAGAAAGGAAGTGTAATCCAATAGAGAGGATCACTTCTTCATCAAAAGGGACTGAGGAAGAAAAAGAAGTAGGGTGAAAGATAAAGAGTAAGAGAAATGGCATAGCAGAAAATCCTGGCTCTGGAATTCCATTGCTCAGGTTTCTATTGGTGCTGTTTCTCGCCACCTGTGTTACTTTGCACAATTCTTTTGACTTTCCAGTGTCTCAGCTTTCTTATTTGTAAAATGTAGATATATGATGTATTCCATAGGCTTGTTATGTTATAAGATATAAAACACATAGACCTGTGTTCAGCACCTACTAGACATTATTTTAATTTTTATAAGGATCAAGGGAGGATAAACATTTGTTTTGTTTTGTTTTGTTTTGTTTAAGGGCATTTTGGGGCCACACCTGGCACTGCTAAGTGCTTAATCCTGGCTCTGTGCTCAGGAGTCATTCCTGATGGTGCTCAAGGGAACCATGTGCAGTATTGGGATTGAATCTGGGTTGGCTTTATGCAAGAAAAGCACCTTAATTCCTATCTTATCTCTCTGGTGAGAATAGATATATTGAACATCTTCCATGCTAGAGATAAATGAGAGAGTTTTTAGGTAAATAAATGAAAATAAAGGCGAGTAATTGGTAGTGAAGAGAGTGATCAGAAACAGTAAGATCTTCTGATTGAATAAGGAGATTCTTGTATAATGGGGATTTAATGAGTATTTTATAGGTAAATAAAGACTCCTTTCCACCCTTAAGATGGAAACCACAAACTTGCACCTTAATATAAAAATAAAAATGAGCCTTTCTTGGAAGGGACTTTTACCTGGATAAAAGAGAAACAGCAAAGGGAACTGCTTCACTTTGTCTGGCATGACACCTTCCAGTTCCACCCACACTGTCATAAATAGGATTTAGTTCATTGACTATACTTAGCACAATTTCTTTATCTACTTATCTGTTGTTTCTATATCTTATCAATTGTGAATAATGTGAATATTGTAAATATAATATTCAAATACAATATTATAAATAGACATTATAAATGAACATAAGTATGCATATAACTTTTACAGTTAATTTAGGATCTGGAATAGATGCCAAAGAGTGGAATAGTGGATCATAAGGAGGTTGTACTTTTAATTTTTACATATTCTTGGTTGAATTAGGAGATAATCAATCTTATCAACAATCAATGAGTCTTCTTTTTTCACTGCATTGCCTTTAGCATAGTTTGCCTTCACATTACTGTTAAGAGACATTCTCACTGATATGAAGTAAAATCTCACTGGCATTTGATTTACATTTCCCCTGATAATCGGCGATGATGACTACTTTGCCATATACCTGCTCAAGACAGGTATGTTTTTTTAACAAGGACCGCTTAGAGACTCCTTCCAGCTGTATTGAGGGTTTTTTCTGTTAGTGGTCAAGGAATCATGAAGTGTCAGAAATCAAACTGCAGACTCCTACTTACAAAGCATGTTCTCAACCTGTTGATCTAACGTTTCCATCCCCCTGAGATTAGATCTTAATTTATATTCTGATTACCTTGATTCATGTGACACTTACATAAAATGAATAAATTTATCCATCAATCTTCAATACATCCCCATTGAAGACCATAACTATGACTGGTTACCTCTTAAGTATAGAAAGGCAGAAATATACTGACCAGATCCATCTTCCCTCACAATTTACCAGTTCTCAAAAGTCTGAGGGTTTCTGACACGAAAATAAACCACATTTTTTTCTTCACTCTAGCTTAACAGGATACTGTTGCTACTCTGAACCGAAACCTGTTAATAGGCCAAACCATAAAATAGGAAAATCTGTAACTGCCACCATCTTCTTGTTACCCTTGTGCTTGCCTAACACGGCAACTAGATTTTTTCTAGTATCTATAGTCTAGAGATTTTGTCTGGTTAAATTAATTTACATTCACCTTCTACCCTCCTATATCTGTTTCTTCTAAGGTGTTATTGACTGAAAGTAATTTAATGTATTAACATTTTTAAGGGGGCTTTTTAAAATATAAAATGCAATGAAAAATAAAACAAAAGGAATGATATTTGATGGGGAAGTTCCACACAATGCAGTTTAAAGTGATACTTGCAAGAAAGGTTCTTTCTAGCAGTACTTTAAAAATAATTTTAAAAAGCTGTGTGAAAACTGTCATTTCCCTTTTCCTTCATGTAACAGCCTACCTGGCAATCAATGTTCATTGTATTTTAGAGGTATGGCTATTGCCCAAAAAACCCCTCTGGAGCTTAGAGACTTTGAGGCTGAGTGGGCCTCTGAGACCAATCTGTAAGTCACACTGCTTAGGCTATTAAGGTAAACCTCTATCCACTAAAATACACTGTCCACTCAAAAAAGAATATTTATAGGTCTTTTAGAAACCTCTGGGCTCTGTAAAATAAGGAATTTGTATGCAGTGCCCTCTTGAATTAAATTCTATCACCATTCATGGGAGGAGTTCACTTAATGAAGATCAGTTACCCAGTTTAAGAGTTTAGCTTTCACTTAATTCTAGTCTGCAGAAAAAACTCAGTCAAGCTGCTAGTCTGTGTCAGGGGAAAGCCAATAACACAGTTTCTAGGTCTGTCTATGAATAGTCATGGGACTGAATGCCAAAAATGGACTTGCTACATTTCCTAGTTTGGAGTCTTTGTGAGGGTTAAAGACCACACTATATTTTACCTTTAACACCAACTGTCCGTAGAGTCTATTTGGGAGAGGGGTTTGGGCCACACCCAGCAGTACTCAGTGGCATTACTAGTTTTACAAATTGTCCATGGCCATGCTCAGGAGATCATATGCAGTGCCAGTAACCTAATAGGGTTGGCTGTATACACAGCAAGGGTCTTATAGCCTGTACTATCTTCCGAGCCTCTATACATAGATTCAATTTTTTTTTAATTAGAAGGAAGTATGGGAGAAAAAAAGAAACTTTTCTGCGTGGAGGGGTACAATTTGCTACACTTAAGGCAAACATCTGGCTCTGTGTTTAGGGATAACAACTGATGGGTTTAGGGGACTATATGAGGTTCTAGGGATTGGACAAGATCAGCTCTGTGGAAGGCAAAAGCCTTATTCTCTCAGACCCAGAATATTTTTTTTGTAAAGTTCAATGTGCCTTAGCAGTTTTAGAAAGGTACTGCCTGAGCTATCATTATTTAAAGGATTAGAATGGGACAGCGCAATAGTACAATGGGTAGGACCCTTAACTTGCATTTCATGAATTCGAGTTCAATCCCTGGCAGCACATACTATCCCCTAAGCAATGCCAGGAGTAATTTCTAAGCATATAGCCATGAGTAAGCCCAGAACACATAACCAGGAGTAAGACCTGAGCACATAACCAGAAGTAAGCCCTGAGCACAAAAGCAGGAGTAAGCCCCTGAGCACATAGCCAGGAGTAAGCCCTGAGAACATCCAGGTATGTCCAAAAACAAAAACAAAGTAAAATAAAATAATGTTTGAGGATGTTGTTGATTATGGAGGTTATGGCACTGGTCCAAGGATACAGGATTAACTCTGCCATATGTGTTTCCTGGCTTTATTCAAGAATTAAGTTCATTTGGGGACCTCTGATTCAGATCACCAAATAGGTAATACTGTGAGAGTCTATAGTTGAGCAGCTGTTCATAGATCCCATAAAATCAGCGTAAAATTACAAAAAAGAAAGAACATTTATTTTGAAATTATTAATTAAAACAATATTTCAAAATAATAAGACCTGCTTTTCCAGTACATTTGATATCAAGTCCTAATGTTCCTATCTTACAAAAAAATAAAACCTGTGATTAAAGTATTTATTGTGATGTTTCTAGGTGCACAGAAAATATTTTATTTTTATTCCTTACAATAAATCATGTATATCCATTTTACAGATTAATGTAATAAATTAATTGCCTGAATTAAAAAATAAGAAAAAGTGAATTTAAATATAGATATTTGTCAGTCTCCTTTGTCTCTTATTTACCATTTCACTGAGCCCTACATTGTGTATTTTAAAATTATGAAAGTTTATAATTTAAATGCGATCAAAGATTTTCCCCTTCAGGGTGAACGTAGCTAACACTTCTATGCACTTATTCTATAACATTTTCATTACCAAAGCATGAAGTTTAATTCTTTCTGTATCTCCAAGCATGCATTCATCCTCTGGTTTAACAAAATAAATTCAAAACTTCAGTATATATTAATATCCACCAACGTTCCAAAGGCCTAGTATCTAAATATGATTCTGCTAGTTTCCTGGGGATTTAAGACTCCTCATGATACCCGATCCCTCATTTTAACTCCTGAGCCTTGATCCTCCATGTATTAACCTTAAGTAGATGCCTTGAGGCTGAAAGGGCCATTTATCAGAGTTCTCTCATAGAGAGGACCATATAAGAGATGCAACCCTTTAAATACCATCCAGGTACACTGACATTTCTCCAATTTATACCTTAACTTAGACCTATTCCCTGGGTGCTAGACATATATTAATTGCCTTAATATCTATGCTTAAATATGTACTAACAATCACAATATAAAATGACCAAAACAGAAATCTTGATTCCACATAAGACTTCCATCAAGGAATTCTAAAACTGTTTTGGAGTGAAGAAATACCACTCTCTAACCAGTCACTTTTGTTTCCTACCATCCCATACCTGATCCATAACAATCTCCTCCTATGCCCACCACTTCTTACTTTCTCAATATCTAAATGTAAAGTGCAAGTCAATACCAACATGAACCCCAGGAACCACCGTTCCTGATAGTCTCCATAAACTCATTCTTATTGTATATAGTTTATCTACACAATACTTTCTAATAAACAAATTAAATTATGCCCTTGCTTAAATCCCTCAAATGTTTTTTCTTAATTAAACATACAATGACACAAAACATATAAAACTATCTACAAATTGTCTTCCTAAACTGAGATCAATGTATGAACCTGGTTCAGTGATTTGTACCTACAAGCTTCTCTGGCATGTTCTCATACACATATCTCCTGTTCTCTTCAGAAGTCCAGTTGCATTCATGTTAATTTTGCCTTTTCATTTTACTACTTGCTTTTCATGATACTGTTTGCAAAATGCTCTTCTTTGAGAGTCCTTCTCTGTCTTAGATAAAGCACTATACCATCTTTGTCTGTCTCCACCATTCTTCCCTACTTATCTCCTTAGAGTTTCTTGTTAATAGCACTGTAGCACTGTTGTCATGTTCATAGATTTGCTTGAGATAGCACCAGTAACGTCTCCATGGTGAGACTTGTCATTATTTTTAGCACATCGAATATGCCATCGGTAGCTTCCCAGACTCTGCCATGCTGGCGGGATGCGCTCAATAGCTTGCCAGGCTCTTTGAGAGGGACGGAGGAATTGAATTCAGGTTTGTACACAGTCATATTATTCATCTTCCCCAGCTTTTATTAGAATATTCCTTGTGCTAGTTAGAATATTCTTAATACAAGTTTGACTCCTTTTTAAAAAATCTCTTTTGCACACCTGTTTCTATAATAGTGCCTAATGTGTAGTAGATATTCATAAGACAAATCGTCTACTGATTTGTGGATTAGCTAATTCTAGAAAAAATACTTCTGTCTTTAATCCAAAGAAACAGTTGGAGAATGAATGCTACAACAAATTATCTACCATGGCATCCATTTAAAAAAAAAACTGTATTTCTATTAATCCAAGTTTCAGTGCTCACAGCCCAATGACTTATATTTAAGACACAAAAGTTGATGATTAAAAACTAACTGGTTTATCCAGGGGCAAGCAATTTGAGAAGCTAGAGGACTCATGTCCTGAAAAATATCTTGTCTGCAGGGCTGCAGAGATAGTATGGTGGGTAGGATACTTGCCTTGCATGCAGCTGACCAGGATTTGATCCCCAGTACCCATAAAGTCCCCTGAGCATAGCCAGGAATTATCCCTGAGTTTAGAGCCAGGAATGAGCCCTGAACATCACCAAAATCACCCCCAAAAATACTCTATATGATCACAAGCAGCAGTTTTATTTGTTTATTGTTCTTTTCATTTTTATTTTGGCATTGTTATTTATAATACTTTTGTTTTAGGTAAACAATGCTAATTCTGCTAAATAATTCAGCTCTGGTTTAACTTCATTATTTCTTTCCTTCTACTTATTTTGGGATTCAATCATTTTTTTCTTAAATTTTGAGCTATGGTATTATGTTCTTTATCTGACCTTTTCTTGTTTCCATATTCATAATCTGTATTGCTATGAACTTTCCTGCTATAGTACTGTTTGCATAGTTCAAATTCACATCTGCCACCTGTATCAGCATTTCTCCACCAAAATCTCAGTTTTCCATCCAACCCGCACCCTCTTGGTAAGCTTGGTAAGCTCATATATATTTTTTTTATCTATTTATTCTAGTTTGGGTAACATGTTTATAATAGTGCTAATGCTTTGATATACACAGTCCACTAGTTAACCTGTCTGACCTTGGATTTTGTTCTATAGGAAGTTTTTAATTTCTTCAGTTTCTTTACTTATGAATAGTTTACTCAAGTTTTTCACTTCTGGTTTAATTATAGAGTTTGTATGATCCTATGAATTACTCCATTTCTTCCAGGTTCTCAAGCATAGAGGCATAGAGTTTTCCAAAGTAATCTCTTCTGATCTTTTGTATATCTGAGACACATATTGAAATTTCTCTTCTTTCATCTCTGATTCAATTTACTTGGGTTTTATTTTTATTTTCTTCTTTTTTCTTGCAAATCTAGTTAAGTGTTGTAAGTCGTGTTTATTCTTTTGAAAAAGCTGCTCCCATGACAAGATAAATCCTCATTGGCCACTATCCAGGTCACATGCCCTTCTCTCCTGGAAGGGACCACAATATGATGCTCGCCATGCCATGCCACTGGACCCCACACCAGGCTGTTTCACTCTGGGTGCCCCAGAGGGGGGCAGGTGAGAGCCTTCCCTGCCCCAAAAGACCCAGCCATGGCAGCCAAAAACTGCCAGAACCCAACCATTGCCATGATCAAGGCCACTCCCCACACTCGGGCCAAGCCTCACACTAGTGAACCTATTACTGAACCGCTCAACTACATTCACAGCCCTGCAACACATCATAAGACACACCCTACCCATTCTCCAAGAGTACAACATCACATTTGATGGGGTTCAAATAGTAGGCAACCAATCATAGAAGAAAAAAAAATATGTATATATATATATATACATACATATATCGATACATATGTATATGCCAGAAAACAGTAACAATAAGTCTCACAATGAACCGTTACTGGTGCCTGCTCAAGCAGTCACCATGGGATGACTGTGAGTCATATATATATGTATATGTATATGTATATATGTATATGTATATTATATATACATATATACACACATATATATTTACAGATATATACATATATATACACACATATATATTTACAGATATAGATATATATATACACAAAAGTTCACAAGGCTCAACCTTTAACAACATGTGATATCTTACAGACGGTCTTAATGACCTCTGCCAAAATAGAACAATCTTCACACTCTTTCCTCTA
Organism: Sorex araneus; assembly: GCF_027595985.1. Classification (NCBI taxonomy): domain Eukaryota; kingdom Metazoa; phylum Chordata; class Mammalia; order Eulipotyphla; family Soricidae; genus Sorex; species Sorex araneus. The sequence continues at coordinate 197,418,553 of NC_073313.1, forward strand.
TGGATACATTTTTGTAGCATTTGTAGCAGTTTTTGATAATAAACAATACAAAATATATTATTTCAGTTCTGCTTTGGAACAGGGATTGGGGTTTGGGATGGAAACATCCCAAATATGGTGGCAAGAGGGTGTAATGGTGGTGGGATTTGTGTTTGAATATTATATGCAATCAAATTTTGTGAATTATCTTATAAAATTAATGTTTTAAAGAAATACTAAAATAAAACAAAACTGTGTTATTTTTTTTAAAAAGCTGCTTCAGTTTTATTAACCTTTTGTATTTTTTTAATTTTAACATCATTTGTTTCTGCTCTTGATATACTTTATTATTTTCTTCCTTCTACTTATTCTGGGATTCAATTATCTTTCATAAATTTTCAAAATGTGGAATTAGGTCATTTAGCTGACCTTTTTTTCCATGTTTATATTCTGTATTGCTATGAACTTTCTATTGTACTACTTTTTTTGTGTCTCATATATTCTGATAGTTTTATCTGTATACTCATTTGTTTCAGGGAATCACTTTTATTTCACTTTTATCAAATAATTAATTAATCTTATGTTGTTCAGGGGCCAAAGAGATAGCACAGTAGGTAGGGTTCTTGCACTACACATGGCCGATCAAGTTTTCATCCACATAATCTCATATGGGCCCCCAACCCCCGTAGAAGTGGTCCCTGAGTCAGACAATATCCCTGTGCATAGCTGGGTATAGCCCATCCCTCAAAAAGAGAATATGCTGTTTAGTTTCCAATAATTGATACTTTCCTTCTATCTTTTCATGGCTAATTTCTACTATCATGAAGTTGTGATCTGAAAAATTTCTATTTTTATAATTTACAAATACTAAAATTATGCCCCAGAATGTCATCTAACCGAAAGAATGTTTTCCATGTACTGGAAAAGTATGTGCAATTGACTTTTTGAGGTCATTCAGTGATTCCTTATGTATGTTCTGTCTGATTTATCCATCTCATGATGATAAAAGTGGAGTGCTAAAGTCTATCACTAGACTATAATTTTTCCATAGATCAATGTTTTTGGATCTATTGTAATTGCTTCATGTACTGTTATAATTTAATAAGTGCAAATATATTTTGATAAGAGTTAAATCTTCTTAATATATTGAGCCCTAAACCAGTATTTAATATCCATCCCTATGTCTTCTTACTTTCTTTAAATTGAGCACCATTTTGTCTGACAATGTTTTACTGCCCCTACCTTTTTAAGTATACCATTGGTTTGTAAAATTGTTTTCTATTCTTTCATTCTGTTCCTGTACTTATCATGTGAATTTGTGTGTGTTTCCTATAAGCAGCAGAAGGCTGGATTTTGTTTTCTGATCATTTCAGGCATTCTTTGCCTTTTAATAGAACTCAGTCCACTGACATTTAGAAAGATTATTAATGTCAAAGAGTTTGTTGCCATTTTTCTCTAAAGATTTAGGTCATTCTCGTTTTTTACCATTATTTTTTATAGGAAGTCATGCAGTATTCTATGCAAAGACGGTTTGGAAATAACAAATGTCTTTAGTTTTTGTATTTCCATGGAATTTTTTGTTTTGCTTAAGCAGTCTGTCTCTCTCTCTCTCTCAATGTGTCTTTGTAGACATAAGGGTATTATTCTATTTGAGTGTTTTTAGCAATCTGGGGGCCTTCTGAATCTGTGCACAAATCTCCCACTTCATCTTAGTGAAGGTCTCAGGTAGTCTCTCTTTTGTCAGTAACTCTACCTTTTTATTTCTTTTCTTCCTCTCTGAAATTCAGATTCAATAATTTCTTTTCTTGTTTTTGTCTTTAAGACATATTACATTATCTTCATTTTCTAGAATCTCTTTTTTATGATCTCTTCTCTAATAATGATTTTGTGTGTTTTGTTTTCAAGATGATTGGTGCAATTTTTTCTGCTTTTGCTCTACTCTGAGGTTTGTTTCTACATTCTTTAGCACCTTATATTTGAATGAACCCTAAAATTGTTTCCATCAATCTTCTCTTCCTTCCTTCCTTCCTTCCTTCCTTCCTTCCTTCCTTCCTTCCTTCCTTCCTTCCTTCCTTCCTTCCTTCCTTCCTTCTTCCCTTCCTTCCTTCCTTCCTTCCTTCCTTCCTTCCTCCCTTCCATCTTTCTTGTGGGCCATACCTGGGGGTGTTCAGGGTTTTCTGCTGACTCTATGATCCATGATCCCTCTGGTGCTCAGGGAATCATATGCAGCACCAGAAATCAAACAGGGGTCAAGCACACAGAAAACAAGCAACATAATCCCTGTACTGTCTCTCCATCCCCTCCACAAATCATTCTTTCTGGGTTGTTTTTGTTGTTGTTTGGTTTGGGGCTACAACAGCAGTGATTAATGCTTGCTCCTGAGTGAGTGATCCCTGAGTAAAGAGTCTGTACTCCAGGATCATTCCTGACAGTATTTGGGGAACCATATATGATGACAGGTATTAAGCTCAGGTTGGCCACATGCGAAGTAAGTGCCTTATTTTTCCATCATTTTTTTCTTGAACTTTATTTATTGTCCCTTTTCATAATTACCTCAGTTCAATAATCATTGGGAGCATTATTGCTCTGAAGTTGTCTTCAGGCAAAGACAAAAGATATGATCTACTGGAGGATTTACCTGGACTTCTGTCCTCATCTGTTAAAATAACTGAATTTCTTTCTTTCTTTTTTTTTTTCATTATTCCTGATGCTGCATGGGCGTTAAAGGTGAACTCCAATTCCAGATGTTGTGAGCTGTGATATAGTGTACCCGTTACAAATATGACTTATAATTATAATGATTTCTATCAGCCTCTCCTCCCTGAGGAGAATATCTCATCAGAGTGAGCAGTAGGTCCCAAGTTCTAACTAAGCATAAGTTGAGTGCTGTTGAGAGCTACAGCAAAACCACCTGTGCAATGAGTGAGAGAGAGGCAGAATTGGTTCCAGGTAGTGGAAGAATTGGTAGGAAATTTGTTTGGATTAAAGAGAGCGGGCACATAAACACTATAAGACAGAAGCACTTGTTTGAGACTGAGCAAGTGCTCTGGACAGACAGACCTATAGAGCAAGACAGAGGGCACTCAGGCAGCTCCCGGCACATAAATGGGAAACTGGAAGCTCAGAGAAAATGAAACTGCAAGAGCCAGGCAGAGACGCTCAGGCTACTGGAGCTCAGGTAGGAAACTGTGTTCTCAGGAAAGATGGTATGGAATGGCAGAGGTACAAGAGAAAGACAGGGACATTCAAGAAGTTTCCAGCATGCAAGCAGCAAGATGCAGTTTTTAAAGAAAAAGAGAATAGCGAAGCACATTTTTAGAAAGGATATTCTGCAGACCAGTGGATATCAGAGTGATCAATAAATTCCCTCATGGACTGGTCCTCTGAGTCATGTTTCTGATATATCTGCAAATAAAGGTTTCTTATTAGTTTCTGTCATCCAATTCTTTAGAACAAGCTAACGTGAACATTCTCAACATTTCCAACCACCCTTACCCAAAAAATTTATAGTATCAAATTTAGCTTTTAATTTCTTTTTTTTTTTGGTTTTTGGGTCACATCTGGCGATGCACAGGGGTTACTCCTGGCTCTGCACTCAGGAATTACTCCTGGCGGTGCTCAGGGGACCATATGGGATGCTGGGATTTGAACCCGGGTCGGCTGCATGCAGGGCAAACGCCCTACCCGCTATGCTATCACCCCAGCCCCCGCTTTTAATTTCTTAAAGCCAGTTCCTAGTTTAATTTCTCCAATATCAAAACTCAAAATATGTTCTCATACCCACAGCAAATGGAGTAAGAGTCACCTAACTGCTCCATGTTAATAAGAATCTCTAAGACATATCAGCCCAAAACTGAATTTGTTGCACTTTCTATGGTTTGATCATATTATACCTCTGCCCCCAGTTACTAAATGAGAACTGTCCTCTTAGAACTATTTTCAAATTTTTCCATAATTTATTAATATGAGCCTTAGCTAGTTCCACTAAAGATCTCTATTTTTGAATTTCATAGAACAGTTACACTGATTATCAACCACATGCCTGTATACCATGTGAATGCTATGCAGAAACCTTATGGGCAAAATCTCAAGGTTACCCTAAACAATCCAGAAGACCTACTTTTTCGGTCTCCTATAGTCACTCCTAAGAGAGAAGAACCACCATTGTATTATACGCTCCTTAATGCACTAAGTCCTGCAGTTTCATTGATAGAATCTCTTCAGTAGGCATTCAGGATCCCAGAGAATTCCAACATCTCTTCAGCTTCCTTGATGAATATAATAGAAGAAACTATTCTTGTGGTGTAGTGTTAGAGGTGAATTTACCTTAAATTCAGTGTGAGACTTTACTTTATTCATTATTTCAGTGGCAAATAGAGGGATAAGTGAAAATGTAATCATGTATTTGCAAGCTGTTTTTGTGGTCAAGATTTTGTGTCATTGAGTCATGTCATCAGCTATGCTTTTGTATATAGGAACAATTAATGCTAGTTTCAACAATGGGTTTCATGTGCTACATGATACTATTTGATGCTAATTGCTACCCCTCAGGCAAAAGTTCTGGTTTCTCTAACACTAAAAGGTTATTAATATTTGTTACCAGATGTTATTTCCCATATAATGGAAAAATTTTTATTTAAATTTATGACTTTATTAATGACTATTTCATCTACTAAGGAGTATCAATTCATAATATCATAACTCATGATAAAATCCAAATTATACTGGGGGGGGAACCTCATAATCTGAAGGTCTACTGGACTAAGCAGCTAACTGTTACCATTTATAATAAAAATAGTAGTATTTAATATAAGATAATTTATACAGACCTGGTGGCGTGGGAATGGGAAATAAGGGGAAAAATTAGGTACATGGACCAGCGGGACGCTGGTGGTATCTCGAGCCGGAGCCGATATCAGCGCAAGACCTTTGGTTCCAGAAACTGCTTGCAGACACTCTACTAGACTATCAACTAAGCCAGAGCCCCACGCTGGCTGATGACGGGAAATAACCATCCTCTTCGGTTTTTTTTCCCTTTGTCAGACAGCGTGGCAATTATTAAACAGGCGTGAACTCGGTGGCGCGGGGCAAGGGGGAAAAAGAAAAGTTATGTAACAAACAGCAGGACTTAATATCTCTATATTCTTAGTAATGGAGAACTATCAAATGCCTCATTGGCAATAGGACTGTCTTTTTCTTTTTGGGGGGAAACCCCAGCAACGGTAGTGAGTTGTGTGTTGAAATATGGAATGTAATTGAGATAAGCGCAAATGAAGTGAAACTTATCACGTACAAGGGTGGGGACTAGGGAGGTGGGAGGGGGCGGCAGATATACTGGGGGGGTTGGCGATGGAAGATGGGCACTGGTGAAGGGAAGGGTGTTTGAATATTGTATAACTGACATAATCCTGAGAACTTTGTAACCCTCCACTTGGTGATTCAATAAAAAAAAAAGATAATTTATGTAAAAATAACAATAAAAACACTCAAAAATAGGAGTAAACATTTTAAACACCATTTCCTGATGTTGTATAATATTTTACTTATTTTGTTCAATTAAAATTTTTACTAAGGTAATATTAATTTATAATATTGTATATGCTTAGGCAGAACAAGTACATACTTCTTCAAATGTTCATCACCATACCATTCCTAGCACTAAATTATCAATTTTCCTCCATCACAATTCTCTGGAACTTCATAGTTTCCCCCAGCACTGATCAGTGTGCCTATTTTTAAAATTTTTTGAACTATTTTACAAAGTTAGTGATGGTTTTATATATACATCATCCCAATACTGTACCCATTCTGACTATTAGTTTGTTTGGGGTTTTTGTTTGTTTGGTTGGTTTTGGTTTTGAGGCGACACCAGGCTGTGCTCAGATTCAAATTTGCTCTGTACTCAGGAATCCTGGCAGGGTCCAGGGACTATATGAGATACTGGGCATCAAACCAGGTTCTGTCACCTGTAAGGCAAACATCCTTCGGGCAACGCCATGCCGGCACTCCCTGATTAATAATAGTTTTAAACTAGCATATTACTTTTACTCCAAATAAAGATGTTGTTATGTAGTCTCACTTCAAGTTTGTTCCTCACCCAATAGTAGCAGCATATTCTAAAAGTTTATGGGTAAAGTAAATTTTAGGGACCAATTCACTGTTACTGTCACTGTCATCCTGTTGCTCATCCATTTGCTTGAGCGGCACCAGTAACATCACCATTGTGAGACTTGTTGCTACTGTTTTTAGCATATTGAATATGCCAATGGTAGCTTGTCAGGCTCTGCCATGTGGGTGAGATACTCTTGGTAGCTTGCCAGGCTTTCTGAGAGGGGCAGAGGAATCGAACCCTGGTAGGCCACATGCAAGGCAAACACTCTACCCATTACACTATCACTCCAACCCAGGACTAATTCAGAATTCCTTAACCAGAACACCTGGGTTTTTTCATGTTTTTTTTGACTCTAAGTTCATCAGATGATTCTTTGATACTTAAGAGAAGATCAAATACGGAAGGAAGAAAGGGCCTACACAGATAGCTTGACTTCACAGCTCAAGGCCTTAGAAAAAGACCAGAAAAAGGAACCCAAGTGAAGAAAAGAAATAATAAAAATTAGAGCAGAAATTAATGACATGGAAAGCCAGAAAACAATCCGAAAGGTCAATGAAACCAGGAGCTGGTTCTTTGAGAAAATAAACAAGATTGATAAACCGCTAGCAAGATTCACAAAGAAAGAGAGAGAACCCTAGTAAACCGAATCAAGAATAAGAAGGGAGACATCATATCAGAAACCAATAAAATTCAAAAGATCATCAGAGACTACTTTGAGTTTATATGCCACAAAACAAGAGAACCTAAAAGAAATGGATGAATTTCTGGACTCCTACAATCTCCCAAGACTGAACCAAGAAGACTTGGAATACCTGAATATACCATTAATATCAAGGAAACTGAAACTGTAATCAAAAGTCTTCCCAAAAACAAAAGCCCAGGTCCAGATGGATTCACTGGTGAATTCTTCCAAATATTTAAAGACCTGTTGCCCGTTCTCCTTAAGCTTTTCCAGGAAATTGAAAAAATAGGAACTCTCCCACATAGTTTCTATGAAGCACATATCTCCCTAATACCAAAAGCAAACAAAGACACCACTAAGAAAGAAAACTACAGACCAATATCCCTGATGAACACCAATGCGAAGATCCTCAACAAAATATTAGCAAATAGGATTCAACAACTCATCAAAAAGATCACACACCATGACCAAGTGGGATTCATCCCGGGGATGCAAGGATGGTTTAACATTCAGAAATCAACCAACATAATCCATCATATCAACAAAAGTAAAGTTAAAAACCATATAATGATATCAATTGATGCAGAGAAAGCATTTGACAAGATCCAACATCTGTTCATAATGAAAACTCTCACCAAAATGGGTTTTGGAGAAACTTTCCTCAAGATACTTAAAGCCATCTACCACAAGCCTATGGCGAGCATTATACTCAATGGGGAAAAACTAAGGGCCTTTGCTCTAAGATCACGGACAAGACAAGGATGCCCACTCTCATCACTTCTGTTTGATATAGTACTGGAAGTACTTTCGATAGCTGTTAGGCAAGAAAAAGATATCAAGGATATCCAGATAGGAAAGGAAGAAATCAAATTCTCACTATTTGCAGACGATATGATACTATATCTAGAGAAGCCTAAATCTTCTACTAAGAAACTCTTAGAAACAATAGACTTGAACAGTAAAGCTGCAGGCTATAAATTCAATATCCCAAAATCCATGGCCTTCCTATATGCAAACAATGAGACAGAGGAAAGGGACATGAAAAAAGCAATCCCATTCACAATTGTGCCCCAGAAAATCAAGTACCTCAGAATCAGCTTAACTAAGGGAGTAAAAGACCTCTACAAAGAAAACTACAAGACTCGACTCCATGAAATAAAAGAGAACATGAGGAAATGGAAACATATCCCCTGCTCATGGTTAGGGAGAATCAACATTGTCAAAATGGCAATACTCCCCAAAGCATTATACAGATTCAACATGATCCCTATAAAGATACCCATGACATTCTTCAAATAAATGAATCAAGCAATCCTGAAATTCATATGGAACAACAAACGCCCAAACGGATTGCTAAAACAATTCTTGGGAAAAAGACGATGGGAGGCATCACCCTCCCCAACCTAAAACTTTACTACAAAGCAGTAATAATCAAAACAGCATGGTACTGGAACAAAAGCAGAGCCTCAGACCAATGGAACAGGGTGGAATATCCCTACACACAACCCCAAATGTATGATCATCTAATCTTTGATAAGGGAGCAAGAACTGTGAAGTGTAGCAAGGAAAGCCTCTTTAACAAATGGTGCTGGCACAACTGGACAACAACATGCAAAAGAATGGGCTTAGACCTCGACCTGACACCATGCACAAAAGTCAGATCAAAATGGATTAAAGACCTCAACATCAGACCACAAACCATAAGGTACATTGAAGACAAGGTCGGCAAAACTCTCCACGATATTGAAGCCAACGGTTTCTTCAACGATGTCACACAACTGACCAACCAAGAGGAAACAGAGATAAACAAATGGGACTACATTAAACTCAGAAGCTTCTGCACCGCAAAAGATACAGTGACCAGAATGCTAAGACAATCAAGAGAATAAGAAAAGATATTCAACCAATACCCATCTGATAAGGGGGTGATATCAAGGGTATATAAGGCACTGGTTAAACTCTACAAGAAGAAAACATCCAACCCCATCAGAAAATGGGTGAAGAAATGAACAGAAACTTTCCCAAGGAAGAGATCCGAATGGCCAAAAGGCACATGAAAAAGTGCTCGACATCACTAATTATCAGGGAGATGCAGATCAAAACAACCATGAGATATCACCTCACACCACAGAGACTGGCACATATCCAAATGAACAAAAGCAACTGTTGTTGGAGAGGATGTGGGGAGAAAGGGACCCTTCTACACTGCTGGTGGGAATGCCGACTGATTCAGCCCTTCTGGAAAACAATATGGACGCTTCTCAAAAAATTAGAAATTGAGCTCCCATTTGACCCAGAAATACCACTACTGGGAATATACCCCGGAGAAGAAAAAAAGTATAGCCGAAATGACAACTGCACTTATATGCTCATCGCAGCACTGTTTACAATAGCCAGAATCTGGAAAAAACCCGAGTGCCCGAGAACAGATGACTGGTCAAAGAAACTCTGGTACATCTATACAATGGAATACTATGCAGCTGCTAGAAAAAAATGAAGTCATGAACTTTGCATATAAGTGAATCAACATGGAAAGTATCATGCTAAGTGAAATGGGTCAGAAAGAGAGAGACAGAAATAGAAAAATTGTACTTATCTGTGGAATATAAAATAACAGAGTAGGAGACCAATACCCAACAATAGTAGAAATAAGTACCAGTAAGTTTGCTCCATGGCTTGGAAGCTGGTCTCACATGCTGGGGAAAAAGGCAGCTCAGATAGATAAGGGAACACCAAGTAAAATGTGGTTGGAGATCCTGCATGGGAAGGGAGATGCGTGCTGAAAATAGTCTAGAGACTGAACATGATGGCCACTCAATGCCCCTATTGCAAAGCACAACACCCAATTGGAGAGAGAGAGATCAAAAGGGAATACCCTGCCACAGAGGCAGGGTGGGGTGGAGGGGGCGATGGGATTGGGGGGTCGGAGGGATACTGGTTTTATTGGTGGTGGAGAATGGGCCCTGGTGGAGGGATGTGTTTGCAAACATTGTATGAGGGGAAAACAAGCTTTAAAATGTGTGAATCTGTATCTGTACCCTCATGGTGACTCACTAATTAAAGAATAAAATAACTTTAAAAAAAAACAAATAGCAGTCTAGTAAGAAAAAAAAAGGTAAGATAATATCATTCTGAAGGTAAGCCTTTGAATAGTTTTTGCTTGTTAAATTATTTAAATTATTCTTCATTCAGTCTTTTCAAGTAGTCCTCCCTGGTTTTATAACTCTCAAAAAAAAATTTTAAAAATATAGAGAGAAGTTATGTAAAATGTATTTGGTGAGACATTCATACTATTTTTTCTTTTGCTTTTTGGTTCACACCTGGCGATGCACAGGGGTTACTCCTGGCTCTGCACTCAGGAATCACTTCTGGCGGTGCTTAGGAGACCATATGAGATGCTGGGAATCGAACCCGGGTCGGCCGCGTGCAAGGCAAACGCCCTACCCGCTGTGCTATTGCTCCAGCCCCAAAAGACTTTCATACTATTTTAAAATTTTCTTGGTAAACACATTGTCTTGCTCCCCATTCAATATTTTCCATTTCTATTGCATTTCATTGCCCCTGCAGTAATAAATCACACATGTATGCATAAACGGTAAAACACATATGTGGAACAGACAGGAAATAATTTGTTGTAGTATTCCTGTTCTTTCATTTTTTAAAAGTTAAATGGGTGTGTGGACAAATAAACTTCCCCATACCTTAGGAAAGCCGAGGGTCTTGTAGAAGACTCTGTACTTAGATATTCATTTTGTGTGTATATATTTTTGGAGAGGGGTGTAGATATATACAAATACATTATAAATGTTTAAAATTCTTATATGAAATACATATATGTAAATCTAGAGGAATAGTTTCATATAAATTATGACTGAGCTTTAGAAAAATTTGCCATTTTAGATGTCAACTATTTCCTTAGACCTAAATCATTTAACGATATATCTGAGTTTATAATTTTAACTACAAGTATATTAGTATATATTCTTATGTCATACATATATGGTATTTTGAAAAAAGCCACAATATGACTAATACACATAAAACTAGAAAATAGTTAAAAGTAACTACTTAAAAAGTTGTGATAATTAATCTGTTATCTTGTTGAATAAACTTGTACATGTATTTTTTATTTTGTAAATAAAACTGTAAATGGGGAGTTTCTAAAAAAGAGGTGATTAAATACATATATTTGAGGTAGTATTTTTATATACACATATAGGTATATATGTGTATCTTTAAGGAAATATTAAATTTTTGCACACAAAAATTTGAGAAACAGTTAATAAGACATCATATATAGATTGGTATATGAAACAAACATTGATAACACAAAAACCAAACCAGTAACAAATGAGTGGCTCACCTTAATTATGGGCTGCCCAGTCATAAACTGGAAAATGAATCCCCCATTTAAAGTAAGAACCCAAGAATTAAACAACTCTACCTGGTAAGATGTTAATGTTTCCTCAAAGGTACACAAAAATGCATATGTGTGTATATATAATACTCCCTCAAATATATGTATTTATTATCCCTTCGATTATATAAGTGTATATATTTATATACATATACATATATATGTATAACATGAAAAAACTTGAAATGCTACTTTGGAAGATTAGTACAGAAATTTCAGTCTATCATTGTCCAATGTTCTGAAACTATAAGGTTCTAAGGTTATATGGCATTTTTCTGTCCCTGTCACTGTCACTGTCAGCTGCAAGTATTTCATTGTATAGATGTACTGGCTTCTTTATCCAGTCATCTGTTCTCGGGCAGTTGGGTTGTTTCCAGATTCTGGCTATTGTGAAGAGTACCGCAATAAACATACAAGTCAGGTGCCATTTATACTGTGTCTTTTGTATCCCCAGTATATATTCCCAGAAGTGATATTGCTGAGTCATATGGAAGCACAATTTCTGGATTTTTGAGTAATGTCCATATTGGTTTCCCTAAAAAGTGGACCAGTTAGCATTCCCACCAACAATTAATGAGAGTGCCATTCTCCCCTCATCCACACCAGTACTGGTTGTTCTTATTCTTTTGTATGTGTGCCAGTTTATTTGGTGTGAGATGATATCTCATTGTTTTGATTTGCATTTTCCTGATGATTATTGATGAAGAGCATTTTTCATGTGACTTTTGGCCATTTGTATTTCTTTTTGGAGGAAGTTTCTGTTCATTTCTTGTCTCTACTTTTTGATGGCATTGGAGGTTTTATTCTTGTATATCCTGGATATTAAGCCCCTATCTAATAGATATTGGATAAATAATTTTCCCATTCTTTAGGTCCTCTCTGTGTTTTGGTCACTGTTTATTTCTTTTTGAGGTGCAGAAGTTTCTTGGCTGAATGTAGTATCATTTGTTTATCTTTGTTTCCACTTGCTTGGTCAGTGGTGTTTCATCCTTAAAGATGCTTTAGCTTCAATAGCATGGAGGGTTCTGCCTACATTTTCCTCCATGTACTTTATAGATTCAGGTCTGTATTTGAGTCTTTAATCCATTTTGATCTGACTTTTATGCTTGGTGTTAGACACAGGTCTAAGTCCGTTTCTTTTGCATGTAGCTGCCCAGTTTTCCCAGCACCACTTGTTGAAGAGGATTTCCTTGCTCCACTTCACATTTCTTGCTCCTTTATCAATGATTAAGTGATCGGATACTTGAGAGTCTGTGTCAGAATATTTAATTCTGTTCCATTGGTCTGTGGGTCTGTTTCTATTTCAATATCTTGCTGTTTTAATTATTACTGGTTTATGGTACAGTTTGAAATTGGGGAAGGTAAGGACACCCATCTTCTTTTTCAGAAAGATTGCTTTAGCTATTTGTGGGCGTTTATTGCTCCATATGAATTTCAGGAGGATTTTGTCTATTTCTTTGGGAAATGTCATGGGTATCTTTATAGAGACCTCATTGAACATGTATAATGTTTTAGGGATTACTCCCATTTTGATTATGTTAATCCTCTCGATCCATTAGCAGAGGATGTGTCTCTATTTCCTAGTATTCTCTCTTATTTCTTGAAGCAGTGTTTTGTAATTTTCTTTGTATAGGTTCTTCACCTCTTTAGTTAAACTGATTCCATGGTACTTGATTTTCTGAGGCACTATTGTGAATGAGATTTTTTTAAAAATATATCTTTCTTCTCATTGATTATTTGGATATAGGAAAGCCATGGACTTTTGAGTATTGATTTTGTAACCTGTCACTTTACTAGATAAACTTATAGTTTCTAGGAGCTTCTCTGTAGATACTTTATGATTTTCTAAGTATAGTATCATGTCATCTACAAATAGTGATAACTTGACTTTGACTTCTTCCTTTCCTATCTGGATGCCCTTGATATCTTGTGTTTGTGTGTGTGCCTAAGTGCTATGGCAAGTACTTCCATTACTATATTGAATAGAAGAGGTGAGAGTGAGCAACCTTGTCTTATTCCTGATCTTAGAGGGAACTCTCTTAGTTTTTCCCCAGTTTTTTTTAATCCTGGCTGTGGGTTTGTGGCATATGAATTTGACTAGATTGAAGAAAGTTCCCTTGACTCCAATTTTGTTGAGAATTCTGATTATTTTATATATATTTTATTTTCATAAAATAGTTCACAATAGCTCATTACAGATAATATTCAAACACCAATCCCACCACCAAGCACATTCCCACCATAATAAGAGGGAAGTTCTGAAAGTTGTCATATTTCATTCTGGAGCCATTGAAGCCTGAATACAAGAAAATACAAATAAAAATGTTAAAACCAAACAAATGTGTGCTATTTTTGATAAGTAAGTGAGATAGAGTGTAAGGGGTCACATGGTCACAAATGAGGCTGTGCACTCCAGGAAATTCTATTATCTCATTAATGGTGAAGACCCAGAGACTATAAACTAAAGCTCCTGAAAGAGAATGAAGCCTAATATTTTTTTCTTTTTTATTTTTTGTTTTTGCTTTTTGGGTCACACCCGGCGATGCTCAGGGGTTACTCCCGGCTTTGCACTCAGGAATTAGTCCTGGCGGTGCTTGGGGGACCATATGGGATGCTGGGAATCGAACCTGGGTCAGCCAAGTGTAAGGCAAATGCTCTACCCGCTGTACTATCTCTCCAGGCCCAAATGAAGCCTAATTATTTTTAAAATGCTAACAATTAAAAGGTTCAAACAAACCTCAATTAAAAACAAAGCTCTGTTATCAGGACTGAGGAGAAAGTCCAAAGGACTGGGGTGCAGGCTTTATGTGTAGGAGGCCAGCTTTGAATCCTAGCACTGCTTCATCTCTCAAGGATGGCAAGGGGAAGGAGGAAGTCCAGAAGAATGAGAAGCATGTAGGCCTCAGGACTACCAGGTGTAGCCCCCAAATAAAAACAAACCAAAAAACTGTGGTCAGTGTGTGTCTGGAATATTTTAGAAGTCAGAGGAGATATTTCATGTAAGACAAGTAGAAGATGAAACTGGGAAAAATAGACGATAAGATTTGAGAAAAAAAAAAGCCAGCAATATCAAGCCTTTACAGCATTGAAGGAATTCAGATTTTTTTCTAGTGAAATGAGAAGCCCTTGTACGCTCTGATAAATGATAAAATCTAATTCATATTTTAAATGGTCACTCTAACCACTATTTTTTAGCAGCAAAACCAGAACCCAAACTAGATCTTTAGCCTCTAGCTGCTCATTCCAATAATGCACTGACTGTAATATAGTCGCTCTCCTGAAAAATACAATCAGCCAGTGTTAGATACAGACCTGGGTATCATTTCTGGGCAGAAACTAGTAATGTAATGGATTCTTGGCAGTGTCTCTAGTCTGTAGTGAGCACCTCCAATGATGCACTAATTCAGGACAGTCAATTCTGTTTTTAGATTCCTCTGCTCCTTAAAATTAAACCTCAGTCTTCTTTTCTTTTGGCTGTTAGTGCACTCACTATTGCTATAAAATTCAAATCTATAATAGGATAAGTCCATCTTCTCCTGGATGATCTCCATATCTCACTTAAGTTTATTTTTTCCAATACATAAGGCCAACAAGAGAGTACAGCTGGTAAGAAATTTGTCTTGCGTACTTCTGACCTCTGTTCAATTCCCAGAACCCCATACGGTCCCCAAGCACTGCGAGGAGTGATCCCTGAATGTAGAGCAAGTAATAATACCAGAGTACCTTAGATGTGGCACCCAAACTAATAGTAATAACATAATATAGTGCTATGATTTCACTCACATTTCCTTAGCTATTTCAGTGCTACCATTTCCCCTTCACTAGGATATTGTGCATCTTGCCTCATTGTGTTACCTTGTTCTACAGTTTGTTGGCGTATCAAAGTCTCAAGTATTTTTTTTATTTCCAGCATTCAGAAATTGATAAAAGAGATTTATAAATCTATATAATGAAAGAGATTGTACTGACCCAAGTGTAGGATTAACAATTATTCCATTTTATTTTCTTTTTGGTTTTGTTGACATATCCAGAGTTGCTCATAGGCTATTTCCATCTCAGTACTTGTGGGCCACTCCTAAAGATGCTTGAGGGACTGTGCCATGCTCAGAATTCGGTCTAGGTTCTATCACGTAGCACACACTCTAAAATTTATAATATCCTTCTAGACCAATTATGTTAAATTTTGTTAAAACAATACAGCCAGCTGTAAATTCATTTTAGCCTAATTTTTCCCAGTATATTTGTATATTCTGAGTTTTGTGTTATCTATGAGTCAGGAGAGCATGACATTTGGTCTCCAGTCATTCCTGTAGTGTTCATTAGGTTAAGATATTAATACTCAGTATGGTGATCCAAGGATGTAGCTCAGTGGGAAAACACATGCCTCAAACAAATGGGATACCACATTCTAGTCCTAGCAACACACACACACACACACACATGCCACACACAGCTACACAAAATCAATGTAATGATCTTTCGCAGAACTTGGGTCCATATTTTAAAGTTCTCAATTTGACACTCTTGGAAGTTGCCAGAAATAAATGACATTTGTCAGGGAGATTATTTGACATCATGAATAAAAAACAAGCATAATCATATTTCAGGTTAACAACTACATTTTACCTTGTACACTGATAAACTTATTTTGTACTGTATATTGTTTGTGCCTTTAATTTCTTTTTATTGTTATTGTTGTTTAAGTAACATAGATAAAATAGTGTTAACTTTTATAGTTTTGGTGCACAAAAATACTGTGTTTTCATCACCACCAAAGTGTCGAAGACCCTCCACTGTCACTGTTTCATTGTCATCCCATTGTCATCGATGTGCTTGAGCAGGTGCCAGTAATATTTCCATTTGTCCCTGTTGCATGCTAGAGTAAACTGATGGCATATTGGGAGCTCTTTAAGAATCAGGGGAATGAGAACCGTCGTTGTTACTGTTTTTGGCATATCCAGTACTCAGGAAGAACATTATTGGTAGCTTGCCGGGCTTGCCGAGAGAGACGGAGGCTTTTGGAGCGACTCTAATCACCTTTACAGATGTACCCAGTCTACCGAATGTATTTGAGATCACCTAAGCTCATAGTTACAAATCAAATACTACCTCAGTGAAGAAAATAAATACTTCCTCAAGCAGTTACTTGAGTGATTATTTTGATAAAATATGTTGATATTTCAATTGTTATGAAAGAATATCCTAAAGCAAGCACCAACCTAATTGTGAATTTCTCAGAAAAGACAAAGAAATTCAAAGTTGATCACAGAAGAAGAAAATGATCTGTCACATACCTTAATATCGTTTAGGTCTCTTTCTGTTATTTTTTGTTATCTATTTAACTAGACAGGTTACAGATGTTAGCAGTTTTGAAGGATTGCTACACAAGTAAGAGAAAATACAAAGACAAACCAACATTTAGGTATTTTCATTTGACCAGGAGCATATTATAGAATTTTTCTCTGTGCCCCAACTTCTTCAAATATAAAAATAAAATGATTCTAAAACATAAGCATAATGCCTTATTTTTCCCTCCTTTTTTTTTTGTCTGTTTGTGGGCTACACTGGGTGGTGCTCAAGACCCTACACAATTGGCTTTATTTCTAGTTCCCTTTCCCTTACTTTCCACTCTCCTCACCGCCCAGTAATATGTTTTGTATTCAAAAGTGAAGGATCTGTCATCATTCTATATACCTTGTATAGTGCTGAGTATGTGAACTTCAAGATCACTAGAAATTAATTGACTCTTATTGCTTCATAAAATGTGTTGCACTACTATCTTAAAGTAAAAGAAAAATGAAACCTCTTTAACTCTCACCTAGCCCAGTTTTATAGAAAGTATCTACTTCAGTTCATCATACATTTTATTCAATAAACAAAGATCTAGTAACAGATTTAAAATTAAGTTCCCCTGTGTGTCAGTCATTATGATACTCTTGCATTTTATATGTGGAAAATACACAAACTCTAATCTCAGGCAATTTACAACCTAGAGGAAATAGAAATACACAAATTACTCATCACAATGTATTTTTTTAAGGAACTATATTTTTTAGTGTTCCAAGATTGTAATAAGGTGACACACACAAATTCAAAAAAGAAAAAGTTTAATAGTGTAACTTCCAGAAAGTACTGAAATTTTAATTTTCCTAGCACCATTTCTTGAAAAGTCAGGACTGGAGTGATAGCACAGCGGGTAGGCGTTTGCCTTGCACGCGGCCGACCCAAGTTTGATTCCCAGCATCCCATATGATACCCTGAGCACAACCAAGGGTAATTCCTGAGTGCATGAACCAGGAGTAACCCCTGTTGGGTGTAGCCCAAAAAGAAAAAAAAAAGTCTTTAATTTCCCATTACATTGCATTGGAAACCTTTTTAACAATCAATGGACAATAGATATAAATGTTTATATTTATAATTTCTATGTTGTTCCATCATTTTATTGATCTTATAACTAGTATAATAGTATCTTGACTTGGTACTTTCTAATAAAATTTAAAATTAACTAATAAGAGGTCTTCAACTGTGTTTTTCATCAAAATTGTTTCCCTCTCAGGCTCTTTGAATTTCCATGTTTGTTTTAGACTCAGTTTTTAAATTATAAAAATAACAAGGATGTTTATAATATTCTCCCACAATCTATTAACTATTTATGGAGTTGTAAATAATATCTGCTTTTTTTTCCCCTACATTCACTCATTTGTATCTATTTTTATTCTTTTTTTCTGTTCTTTTATTTCTCAATTATTTTATTGAAAGAACAGTGACTTATATGACTGTATATATTTTCAGAATACTATTTTATCCCTCTTCAAAACATGTTATCACTCTACACTGTACCTGGTTTACAATCAAAGTACCAACATTCCTCTACCACAGAGCCCTGTCCCCTGTTCCTCTTCACTTTCCACTCCAAACTCCTCTAATAATTTCAATTCTGCCATCAGAGTCCAAGGTTTTGTTTTCATTTTACTTTTCTTTAAGGGTCATATTTTTTTTTTATTAGTGAATCACTGTGAGGTACAGATACAGACTTACAAACTTTTGTGCTTGTGTTTCAGTCATACAGTGATTGAGTGCCCATCCCTCCACCAGTGCCCATTCCCCACCACTAATGATCCCGGTATCCCTCTCTCGTTTCTTACTTCTTTTTGTTAATTTTCTTTGCTTTCCTCTCATTTTTGAAACAAAATTATTTTTATTAAATTTTTCAAATCACTGTCATCCCGTTGCTCTGCTCATCGATTTGCTTGAGCGGGCACCAGTAGCATCTCCATTGTGAGACTTGTTGTTACTGTTTTTGGCATATCAAATACTCCATGGGTAACTTGCCCTGCTCTTCCATGTGGGCAAGATACTCTTGGTACCTTGCCAGGCTCTTCCAGAGGGGCGGAGGAATCGAAGCTGGGTCAGCTGCGCGCAAGGCAAATACCTTAGCCACTGTGCTATCTCTCCAGGCCACACAAATAGTCTTTGTAGATAGAAAAATGTAAAAATCTAAAGTTCAGTTTATCGATGAAACCAGCATTATTTGTGGTGCTGGGAAGGAAATCTAGAGGGGCTGGAGAAATAGTGCACTGAGTGGATAAGGCATTTGCCTTTGCAGGTCATGGACCTGTATTCGATCCTCAGCATCCCATATGTGCCCCAGCACTACCAGACCTAGGGTAACCTCTGAGCATCTTCAGGTGTGGCCCCAAAACAAAACCAACAAAACCAAAAAAACCCAAAGTGGAATGTCATCTATTTTGATTTTGGGGCCACAGCCAGAAATGCTAAAGGGCTAAGCCCAACTAGATTTAAAAGTTTAAGAAAAAAAAACACTGCTAGATACAATTATGAAACTATGTTAAACAAGACAAAATTAAGGCTCTACTATAAATTTCTGAGAAAAGTCAGATCCAGTACCAGTACACATGTTGCTGATAAAAACAAATCATTTAAAAATTTTCCTAAATTGTTTGTTTGAATCTTTTCTTCATAAACTATAAATTCTTATCTACGAAGTCTTTTCTAACTTAAAATCAATTCATGAACAGGGATGATTTCACAATACCCTAGAGAAAAAATTAAGGGTAGGCTTAAAGTTATTTCTTTGTCCACAGGGAAAGCCACACACAAAGCACTACAAGGCAGAAAACAAGATTTGCAGCTTTGGTTATGACCATATTCAATTCTTGACCTTCTTCCTTACAAGGAAAGTGAACAGAGAAAGGAGACTTGGGGAATGCTAACTTGGTGGGGGATGGGGGTTATGGCTTCTAACTGGTGTTTTTTAAAAATGAAAAGAAAGCCTTTAAAACAAAAGCTTCTGGGGCTGGAGAGATAGCACAGCGGCTAGGGCGTTTGTCTTGCACGCGGCCGACCCGGGTTCAAATCCCAGCATCCCATATGGTCCCCTGAGCATGGCCAGGGGTAATTCCTGAGTGCAGAGCCAGGAGTAACCCCTGTGCATCACCAGGTGTGACCCAAAAAGCAAAAAAATGAATAAATAAATAAAATAAAATAAAACAAAAGCTTCTAACTGATGTATTTTACAAAAGGAAAAGGAGCTAGCACCCCAGAGCTGAAGAAGAAAATGATCTTCTTCCGCCAGCTCGTGATGGAACACTACTTATAGGTTTCAAAAAACAACCATATAGGAACAGGACTTTGGGACTCTCAAGGAACTGTAAGTAAATGAATGGGATATACTCAAACAAAACTTGCAACTACAGACTCCCAACTTTGATTTCACTGATTGCATAAGTTACTTTGTTGTGTTGCTATGGTTATGTTTTTCTTTTATTGGGGGAATAAAAAAATATTGCTATATATGAACTTAATTGAATTTTACCTCCCCTTTTAGTAAATGACTGCTGATTTTTCTACAGAATATTTTTCCTTTCTCACTACCTTACACTCTCTAGTGTGTATCTGCATCATTTGAAAGTCACTCGGTGATTACACAGAGATGTTTGAACACCTCAAGTCAATGAGTTAATTAGTCTTCTATCTACTTTGCGTGTGGGTTAAGGAGCAAGCTGATGGTAATTTCAAGTCAAGGAACTCAGTATTTGACTTATCTCTGGCTCAGATTTCCATTTTATATCTGAGGTCTAGTAACTATAATTTTTTGCTTAATTACAGTGTTCCTGCTCCATAGCGCTGCCACATATTAATGATTCAGGTCTAGTCTTTTCTTAAAGATTTATCCTCATTTTCATCACCAGTGTTTTGCCTCGTTAACCACTTACTAGCAATCGATACCCTCTTTGAAATCAGGAACTCTTTATTTTGCATATCAGCTCCTGGTTCCTTCTTAGGGTCTGTCATCGGGTACCAGCATCACTTATAGTCTCCCTGAGTGAACCTTGAGCACAGAGCCAGAAATAAAGCCTGAGCACCCCTGGCTGTGGCCCAAACTCCAAGTTCCAATCCCTCCCACTTCCCTATACCCTACCACCAAAAGGAACTAACCTCCTAACTTGGTGAATATAGAGAACAGAGGATACTATTTCAGAAAGAGACACTGGTTTATTTGTCATAATTTTGTATGTGTGGTGGCTTGTGTGTGTGTGTTCTTTGTACAATCTTGTTCTAATTATCACCCAACAAGTATTTCTGGTATTAAATTAAGTAAAATGACTATAATCAATTTTTTAATTATTGTCTTATAATTTTTTCTTAATTATAGCCCTGTAAATTTTTAATTCCCCAAATGTTTTAAGTTTATCATTCCTCAGCTCATTTCATATAGTACTTGTCAATGAGATCAAAGCAATTTAAGATTAATATGAAATTCTAATATAATCAAACTTTGTCACATTTATATAAATAGGTTCAACTAAAATATAATATCTATGCAACCTCTTTTAGTGTTAGCTATGGGTATGGCCTTAGTAATTAACCATCATGGTAACCCTACCCATAAAATAATGATTCTTTCCTGGAATAATAATATACATATTAATTAGTTCCTAGAGCACTTGAGAGACTTCTATTCTATTCCCACCAGCAAGGTCAGAAATGCATCTACCTTAGTTAGCAGCAAGTTTAAAAATCTTAAAGCAAGGTGAGGTCACAGAAAAGGCTGAACACCCCAGGGGAAAGACAGAACTAGAGGAAGGAATTTTTCATTGCCCTAAATAATACCATGTGACCTAATCAATGAACTGTATTTGAAAGCACCCTAATATCCATTATTCACAATTGAAATGGACACTTTGATTCAATTAGTTCATGAGAAGAATAGGTTTGAATTTAGTGATAAAAACACAAGTGTGTCATATAAAAATTCAAATACTTGAATTAGAAGCCTTAAGAGAATTTGAATTTAAATGCTAATACCTATGTATAATAATTAAAAGAAGTTTTCCTGTTAGAATGTGCAACTTGAGTTATGGCTTTCTTTATGATAAAAATGATAAAACTAACTCAACTTTGCCCACAAACTTCTAATTAGGTTTTAGTGTATGGATTCCCTGAGTCTAGAAGTTCCCATACTTCAAATCAATAAAGGGATACTTTTCCAATTTTATAATTTATACATGACATAATGATGGTGATGTGTCCACCAAAATATTTATCTACATTTAACAATTTTGATTTCTAAGTGGCTAAAGTGGACTAAGTCATGTTCCTAAGTTTAAACATATCCGTAAACTAATCTGACAATTTCAAATTAATCCTAAAGAACTGCTAAATTATATATTTGAATACAATGAAATGCTAAGTTTTTCTACTTAATTTTGTTTTATAAAATGTTGTTCTAGGGCCATATAGTACAGGACTTAAGGCCCTTAACTTGCATGTGACTGATCCCAGTTTAATCCTGGTATTGCATTGATCCCCTGACCATTTTTAGCTGTGATTCCAACAACAACAGACCCTGAGCATTACCATTGTGGCTCAAACCGTACACCTGCAATATATATATATATATATATATATATATATGTATATATATGTATGTATATATATACATATATATATACATATATATGGCTTTAGCAACATAAGTGCACTTCTCAGCTACCAAAGTGCCCAGTACCTTCCACCAATGTCCTTATGTTATGTCCTATTCATATCTTCATTCCCCAACACACTCCTCCTTGATAATCTCAGTTTTGTAGCCTTGGATCAGGGGTTTGTCATCTGAATTCCTGGGCTAAGCTCTATGTTTTGTAATTAAATAACCTAGAAAGTAACTTGATTCTCTACACTTAAATATGTTCATCTTTACATGAAGTTATTAGTATCAGATGATCTAATGAATTTTTAAAATCATGACCTGTTTCCAAATCGGCCAGTTTACATATTTGGTTTAGACTAGTATTCAAAAAGCAATTAGTATTGAAAAAAATGAACAATGACATTTCTAATTAAACAGTTTCACATAAAAAGATCATTACAATTTTTTTCTTGAAATGATAGAAATTTAGCCTACTACAGCACCTATTTTTATCAGATTTCCATATGGCCACACACAGCTCAGTCTGAGACATGTCTTTCCCCTGCTAGTGAATGCTGAGAAAAATGAACCTATCTTTGTTTTACTGATATAAATATAACTAAATTTGGGAGTTTCATTAAAAGGCATCCTTTACAAGTGTAACTATATCAGTTTGGACACAACTGCTAATTCAAAATTTAAATACTTTATTCTATATTTAAAAATGTACATCTGTAGAAGTATCATAATCAGCTATGTCAATAGCATAAATCATATGGTCATTTACTAACTTGAAAAGTTTATATACTGCTTTTTCTAAAAAGTGAGGAAGTCAAGAAGGCACAATTTATCCCCACTTTTAAATACCATGGTAAATTTCTGAACAATATTAAGTCTGGTGGTATCTAGGTCAGGGATGTCCATGTTCATATTCATTTAGCAATAGTGCTTTGGGAGAACTGACAAAAAGAAAAAATACTTCTTTAAAAGCGCACTAGTGGAAACATATCTAGACAATAAAAAATCTGAACCTTTTCTGAATTTTTCATAGTGTACTAGGGAAAACACAGTGTATCATATGTCCCTTGATTTGTATTAGAAAAAACAATTGCATTACATATGGGATCAAAAGGAGATAAATAACATCCAAGATTTGCCTTCCAACTTATGATGTCTGCTTCTGTTTTTGGAGGTTCAGTATATTCCTTAATGGTCATCACAATTGAGGAAAATAATCCAGCTAACTATAGCCATTTATTTAGTCATGCAGATATCTTACCATCTTATATTGTTTCAGAAATCTTCATGCTCAGAAAATACTGGTTAAATTTGACACTGTTGAACAAATACACAATTATCTTCATGTGTTTTAAAGATAAGGAGTGTAAAATATTTATTTATGTTATGATCCAAATTTAAATCTCTTTGCTTTAAAAGCAAGGCCAGATAGCAAAGCCTCCCCTACTGTTTGTGCTCTATAGTATAACATCTCTTGATTACTCTGACAGAGTTCCAGTCACAGGTTGTGAGTCAGAAAGAGGATTTTCAATGTCCAGCAGCTAAATGTGTCAGCCATGACATTTCTGAAAGTTCTATTTTTATATACAGAGAGAAGGAAAAATCACTTCTTTGTATCTGTCCTTTACAAAATTCTCAGTTTAACTCCAGCTTCAGATATGTACAATAGTGAATGCATTCTTAGTTAACATGACAAGCAACTGACGTTTTTAAACTGGAATAATGCATGTAATGAAAAAATAATCTATACGTGTTTGTCCCGTCTGCATTCTTATTCCCTCTTTCAGTTAAAAAGTCTGTTAAAATGCAGTTGAAATAATACAAAATGTTCAAATCTCACCATTGTCCAAATTCTTTTTTTTCCCTACTCATCCAGCTTATCTAAAAATATTGAAATGTAACTTGCTGGAGTTACAACATTATGTGAATTAAGAGCCAGTATTGTTTGGAAGCTCTTTTTAATTGGTCTACAGGGAGGTTTTCTGTATATATTAAAATGATTGTATGTCTGAATTATAACAAACCTACCTTTAAACTTTCTTTGTGTTTAAATACATATTAGAAGCAAACCATTTTAATTATTGTCATAGTAGACTTTATTGTTAAAATTATTGGTTCGGCAATCTTAGCACAAATGGAAATTTCTGATTGGTTGTCATATCATTGTCAGTGAAACCCAGGAATTGCATGGCTCTGGATGTTTTCCTTATTTTTATTTATAAATTCTGTTTCATAACAGCAATAAGATGCTTCAGGCTTTGCAGTCTGGGGGATTATTGCACTTGTCAGGTGGTAAAAATCACTGGCCCCTCTGCCTTGTGCCTTGGAACACCACTAGAGGCATGTAATCACTGAGAAATGCAATTCCTAGAATTTCTTAATGCTTTATTATGACATTTCTCACTTTTAAAATAAATGATTTGTTTTGATGACTGGAAGTATCATAAGAATATCGAATTAATAGTGAGAGAATGGAGAAGAAATTAAAATGTACATCATAGAAGTTGGGAGAAATGACCAAGGAGTGATAATCTTGAAATGTACCCTGGAGGATATAAAAAGTGTATTTTGTGTAAAAATGGGCTTTGATTTGCTAATATATGTGTATATTAATATAAATTATTTTACCACATGTGTTTGTTTTCATTCTTTACAAATAAACTTTGATATGTTCATTTCCCAAAAGGCCTTATATATGAAAATATGCATAACATATATTGCAATCATAAATGATGTAGGTAACATTTGAAAATAGATAATTTACTTAAAATAAAAAGTTGTACATTATTTCTGTTAAATACCTTGTTTTATGTGATTAACATAATATTTGTAGTGCTATAAATTTAATAAATATTTGAATTTTTGATTAACACAATATTTTAACATATTATTTAACATATGATTAGTACAATAATTTATAACTGTAAATTATTGAAATATTATCTTAAAGAATATAAGCAATCTGATTGTATGATACAAATTAGTCAATAGTAGATAGACATTTAAACTTGCAATTAAAATTATTATTTCCGAATAACTAGAAGTTTCTGTGCCTTAACATTGTTCTAAATAACAATAAAAACCAAGGAGATCGAGTTATCTTTTCAGGAAAAATATATATGAGAGTTATTTTTGGAAAAGAGCCAGTTTTAGGTAGGGGGTGTTTATGGGGAGTTACTGAGGGGTAACTGGGGAGTTACTGTAGCAATAGAAAAAGATTAATAATTTGCACATGTGAGTTTCTTGGAAGGCAGGATACAGATGTAAAGAATTAACCCCTTTTGAGAGATGTAAAAGCACAGAGGAGCTAAGAGGAGACCTGTGGAAAGGAACTAGAAACTTTAGGCTACAGATGTCCTCAAAGTGAATCAAGGAACATACATTTGGTAATTTAGAAGTTTTTGGTTTTGCTTATAAATGGGAAGGTAACTCTTAAAATTTTTAAGAAAAAAAAAAGAATCCAATTTGGAACAGCTAAAGTGAATTACTTAAATATTAAGTAAGCACTATAATAAGTTTTTAACAAAATTGAATATTACAATGCTTTGCTCCTAAAATGACTTAAAGTGAAGTCATGCTTTTAAAGGAGAAAGATTCATCCCTGTTATGGTGCTACAGCTCTCTGAAGTGTCACTACATTGATCGAAAACTCATTTTTTTTAAGAAAATAGAGATTGAAAAGGATAAATCAAAAAATTTTTATTAGTGACTGAATGAGAAGTCTAAATTCCATTTTAACTAAAATTGGTGGTTAAATTAGATTTTTGCTTTTTTTTCTTTTTCTAAATTTGAGGGCTACACTTGGTGCTGCTCAGGGCTTATTCCTGACTCTGCAGTTAGCAATAATCCCTGGAGGACTCAAGGGACCATACTGGTTGCCAGGGATCGAACCTGGGTGAGCAACATGCAAGACAAGTGTCCTATCTCTCCAGCCCCTTGAGTTTGATTTTTAAAGACTACTGTTGTGGGGGCTACTATTGCAGGTTTATTACATGTAAGTATGGGATGTCAGTGTTCAAACCCAGAGCCTTGCATGGGCCAGGCACAAGTTCTACCATTTGAGCCACATCTCCAACTCAGTGATTGAGATTTTCTCCATCACATTAGCATTTATGATTAAATATAAGCTCAAAATAACATATTTTTATTACTTGTTAACTTCCCCTTCCCTATTTTTATTTTTTCATCACAACAAAAAGAGTCACACAATTTTCAATTATAATGTTCACATGGCTTAGGTGTGGTGCACTGGCAAGGGCACATTGCTTGGAAACCAAGATTACACTTGATATGTGGGCTGATGCTGGGATTCCACTCTTAGTCTCACACCTGCGAGACAGACACTCTGACACTGAGTCAAAATCCCGGTTCCCCTCATAATGTTTTATAAGGTATTAAAAAGCAGATTTGGGGCTGGAGCAATAGCACAGCAGGTAGGGCGTTTGCCTTGCACTCAACCGACCCGGGTTTGATTCCCAGCATCCCATATGGTCCCCTGAACACCATCAGGAGTAATTCCTGAGTGCAGAGCCAGGAGTAACCCCTGAGCATCAACGGGTGTGACCCAAAAAGCAAAAAAAAAATAAAACTTTTAAAAAAATTAAAAAGCAGATTTGCAGAGTAAAGATATTATTTAGAAAACATTTTAGAAAACTTTAATCATCATTCCAATTTCCTCTGAGCCAAAAGCAGAGATGAAAAAAAAAATACATACCCAACAGAATTTATAATTCAGTACTTTAGAATCTCTTTCAAAATAATAGCAAAGTGATTCTCAAAGTATTGTCTTAAATCCCCTGAAGAGGGCCATAAGATTCCTTCAGGGTGCTCTAAAGGTCAGGCTTATTTTCATAATAATACAAAGATTTTTTTTTTAACTTTCATTCTCATGAGTCTTTAGTTGACTTTCTAGCCTAAATGACATGTCATGACATCATCACCTGGAATTTCTGTGTAATCTAGACTTTGGAAAAGATTATCTAGGCCTGTTCTTTGGGTTATTCAATAATTTTAGGAATATAAACAAGTCATGAAAACAAAGTTTGAAAAGTATTAAAACACAAACACTCACACTACCTCGCAATAACATCTTGACCAGTGTTTTTGAAGTTTCAATGTTTTCTACATAAGATCCAACACAGTAAAGTGAATAGTATCATGATTAAAGTTTATACATATCTGTTTTATGTTTGGTTCTTTTGCTCTTTGTTTTTGTGCTTCCAGTGATCAAACCCAGATCTCATGTGACAAGGCATTCACTACTGAGCCACATCCCTGGCCTCTGTAGTATGCTTTAGACTCTGTACTTAACAACAGACATGGAAAATTTGGTAAAATAAATCCTATGTGTCAACAGCATATAAAATACATCAAATAAAATATATCAAAATACAGCTGTAATGCTGGAGTTGGCGCAGCACAGAATGTTGTGAGCTAACTACTGAGCTGTTTCCTGGACTTCCCTGAAATGTTATTTAAAAAAATCAACTTAAATTATAAATATTTCCCTATATACATATGCATGTTGCATTATGCATACACATATGCATATGCATATGAAATGATGATAAATATACAAATGTATATGTATTACCTACACATATAACACAAAGATAATTGAGAAGTTTGGAAATGGAAGATTAATCGTTGAAGGAAATACAGTAGTAAGTGATATTGCCAAATCCGATATTTCTGATATTTCAAGTTTAGAGGCTTTATCCTTTTTTTAATATCATCTGACTCTGGCATTTTACAATGCTCAAACACTGGTCTAATTTTTATAATTATTATTTACCTAGTTTCTTTCCTTTCATAGAAATGGAGAGAGCAGAAAAGGACCTACTTTACATATTTTAAGTTTTCCTCTAATTTTTTTCTAGAAATCTTACCCAAGTAAAGTTAAAAGTCATTGGAGTCTACTATTGACATTTCTCCCAAAAATAAACAAACAAGCAAACAAATATGAGAGAAAATATGAAGCAAATGGTCATTCAGAAAAGCTATATCCCAAGAAAACAAAATTCTCCCTCCTTCTTGTTTTCCCCAATTCATTCTACCATTCCTTTAGTGACTAAGTTGCATGTTAAAATTGGCATGTATCAAGAATTGAAATCCATATGTTATTCATGTGAAAAACATTATCCAAAGGTTTTACACAGTTATGTTTTACTGAAGTATATGCCTTTTGCATTCTTATTTAAGGTGAATAAATTAGAGCTAAGAGCAAATTGTTTACTAAAATTAAAGGCAAGAAGATTGCTAACAATGTTTACAATTTAAAAGGCCAATATAGAGAACCATTGCTTTAAGGACTATACAATTTTTCCTCCATAAATGTTGTTACTAGACTCTCTTATATTTGCAACAACTCCTTCTCCAAGTTTCTACATTGATCCCTCAGTTTTTAGGTGTGTGTTGGATGGGGAATAAAGAATAAAACTTCATCGGCAGTTGGAATACGGCAATCTCTTACAGAGGTAGAATTTGTGAGTTTCTTAGGGTTTTCTGGCCCAGATATTTTTTTGCAAGAACAAGACCTCAGCATTATTTTCTGACTTCAGAGAATCATTCACAGCAGTTCTAAACAACCTAAAGCTACATTAAAGGCACCTGAATACCATTCCTACGAACCAGTATATTTCTAACAGTTCCTCTTCATCAAAAATAGCACCAAAATAAATCAAGCAGTGGTAGCTTTTGTCAAGTTGTTATTAGTTAATAGTAATTCTAAAATAAAGGCTACAGAATGATCAAGGCAAAGTAATGTAATGATTTAACACTATGTTTGATTTAATACTATGTTTAACACAAAGAAGTTTTCAAACCACTCCTTGTATATTCTAAACAAGCATTTTATAATATGAAGTCTAATCATAAAAGTGGATGTTTATGCACTATTCTTGGTGCCATAATGTTTTTTTCTATTTACCTAATGAACAGAGAGACTTGGGAATATGGATAAAGTTCATTATTGCATTTTACAAATGATGAGAACAGACATAGTAGTTAAGTATTGCTTCTGAAGTCATATTCCATTCATGATACTATCGAAACTGGAACCAATTTATGTGTTTCAAATTCATTTTAAACCATGTTTATTATCAAAATTACCTTACTATCAGACTCTTTTTTTTGTTTGTTGCCCATTGTATTATTTGCTATATATCTACTATGGGCTATAGACTTTCACACACTTATTTTTATTAAGCCCCCATAAACCACTAGCGATAGCGCAGTGTGTAGGACGTATACCTTACACACGGCCAACCCAGGTTCAATTCTGCCGCCCCTCTGGGAGAGCCCAGCAAGCTACAGAGAGTATCTTGCCCGCATGGCAGAGCCTGGCAAGCTCCCCGAGGCATATTTGATATGCCAAAAACAGTAACAACAAGTCTCACAGTTGAGATGTTACTGGGGCCCGCTTGAGCAAAATCGATGAACACCTGGACAACAGCACTACAACAACATTGCTACACTGAAGTTCAAAGATGTTAATGTGGGAGAGTTGAATAAGAAGGAATCATGATTCCACTCCAATGGGTGGGAATTTTTAAGCATGGGAGTGGAGTGGCGGAGTGATGGTGGGGGGCAACTTTGAGACTTTCATTAAGGGATGTCAAAACACTGGGTGTGGATGTGGTGTCAAAATAATGAGTATCAAATCACCATTAACATAGTATCTTCATAAAGATTTAAATTTAGTTCTGTTTTTCCTCAGTTTCTCCTAATAAAGGCTAGAAGAAAAAATAGAGATTGCAATTATATACAGGGATAAACAAAATAGGCTTATACAATCCCCCAAAATCTCTAACAAAAATTTAAAACTTTTAAAATAATCTAAAAAGAAGGTACTAGGAAAATTAATTAAGAGCAGTTCATTTTGTAGGGAGTATACAAAGTGCCTGGCCTCATGGACATCATAGCATTTGGACATTGAAATAAGAAATTTATGTAAACTAGAGAAAGAATACAGTAGGAGAATGCTAAACGTAAAATACATGAGTACTGGACAGGTGAACCAAAAGAGCTGGGCAAGAAAATTTCTGCCTTTAAAAAAAAATAGCAATGCTTCAAATCATTTTAAATTATGGATGACTCAAAAATTACTTCTTTCCACTAAGCAGACAAGATTTATTTTCAGAAGTGATTGTTTTATCTGACTCTATAATTTTGAAAGGATATCAGTTAAACAGAACTAACCAAGAGTCCATTCTCTGACAATGGTCCATAGTTAACCATTTGTTGTCTGACTGACTCCTCTCCCAACAGAAAGTGCCTTTCTCTACCTGAAAAAATGAAGGTGATGCTCAAATGGAGAACTTACTGGTGAGGCAAAACAATTAAAAGTAACTGAAACTCGTTTATGACCTCTGGCTGGTTTCATTAACTTTAACATTTTGTGAATAACACATCTGGTCTAAGGCTAGGCCATATCACTCAGAGGGTAAATTGGGAAATTTCCAGAGATTCAGAAGAGAAAGGGGTATTTTTTTTCAGCCCTAAATAAGTACATGCAGAGTTCCCTGAGGAACTCACCCTGACAGTGGCACATCACCAAGATTTGGGGGCAGAACGCTTTTATAGAGGGGTGAATTAACTCGTCATAGTGACTACGCCATAGTTAACTGGCTATAATGACTAAGGCCTGAAAAATGATTTTCTTTTAATTTGACACTAAAACATTTTGTCCAGATTTTAGCTAACAAGTTTGAAATGGGCCAAAAGTAAACACATTATATTTATTTATAAAAAGAAAGCAAAAGAAAAAAGAGAGAAAAAGTCTGAAACATTTATCTACTTTACCCTCTTGAGTTAAGCACTTCCTGAGGAGAACCCCCAAGTCTGTTTATTTTTCTAGTGAACAAAGAATGAGAGGTTTCTCAGACATATTTAGTTGCTTAAAAAAAAATCTTTGGATTCTTAAGTTCTTTAAATAGTCTTTAATTGGGAATTGGGAATGGACTTAAAATCAACTCAGTAACAGCCCCATTTCATCTTACCCTTGTAATTACTGCTCAAGAGAGAGAGACTAAGTTGCTTATTTCCAGTTCCTAGGCCACTCAGGTGGCTGTTGTTAGAGTCCCCTAGAGATAATGATTCTTCTGGGTCAGTCTGAAGAAATAGTCTGCAACAATGGCAATCCCCAGGGGGGACACTCCGAGGGGCCTAGATTCAGCTGTCAGTCACCTTCAGCCCAAAGCCATCAAATCCATTTACACAAAAGCTGGTTATCACAAATCTTTTGAAAAGCTGAGTAAAGAGGAGATTTACCCATCCTTGAACCTTCATTCTTTTTCCCCCCTTGATTCCCTCATTTCTCATATCTTTCTTTTCCTTTTTAACTACCTCTGGGAAAATCTGTATCCCACCTTCACCCTACCCCCGAACGCGAGCACACACTTCTTCCATCTCCCTCCACAGCCCAGTGCTTACACTATTATATTACACTATTCATTTATGCTGTTATATTCGAGCTGGAGCATAAGCTTGAAGATAACTGTCAAAATATACAGAAATATCTGTTACTCTTGGCCAGAAGTCTTTGTATTAGATACATTTTTTTTTCTCAACCAAAGATAAGGATTCTCAAGGGTAAGGATAGTTTCTTTTTGTAATTGAGAAAATAAAGGGTTGTGTGGTATTTTACATATTTCCTTAGGCATAATTTGTCTATGTGTATACATTTACTTAATCATTTGAATTTTGAATTTTAATGAGTCTAAAATATAAAATCTAGAATAAGTTTATAACTGTTATTATCCCTAACAACTTATACAAATGTGAAGTTTTTTGTGTTCAAAATATTGCTAAACTTCAAAAATTACTCTATCTGTGAATTTTAAAAGTTTTGTAGTTTTAAGGTACTGGTTGCCGTTCATTGAGAAGATAAACTGGTGATGCTATAGAAAATCTGATCTTCTCGATGTGATACCATTATAAAATATTTATTTAAAAGAATTGAATGTACTTTTAATTGGTGAAAAATATAAACAAAATTACTGTCACTATCACTGTCATCCCGTTGTTCATAGATTTACTTGAGCGGGCGCCAGTAACATCTCCATTGGTCCCAGTCCTGAGATTTTAACAGCCTCTCCTTACTCATCTTTCTCAATGATTGAAGGCTCTTTCAGGGTCAGGGGAATGAAACCTGTTATTGTTACTGTTTTTGGCATATCAAATATACCCTGGGGAGTTGCCAGGCTCTTATATCTAAATCTAGGTTTATTATGTTCATATGCATATTATTACTAGAATTAGATTAATAAAGTATTGCCTAAGAGAATGCCTTGTGGGAGTATTTGTCATTTTAATTAGCATTTAAAAGATAAGAAAGTCTAATATAAGAACCAGGCATTGAAGCAGCAGATTTCTGAAGTTTAATAGAGGTAAGATATCTGGTAAAAAAGAAAACCAAGGAATATTTGTTCTTATAGTCAAAACTTACATTACTAACAACAAGAAAGCATGCTATGGCCTTTAGCTCATACCTGCTATACCAGTTGCACATGATATGGTCCAAGTTAGCCCTGGTCAGCCCTATCCAGTTACTAGCAAAAGAGCATCCTACATTTAAAAGTAAGTGGGGATATTATCTATTCATTCAACATTACTTCTTGAGCATTTTCTACACTTTCCAGATATAGCAATAAAAGGACCTTATATAATTTACCATGTAGTGAAAAGTATAATTTACCTCTTACTCCAAGCATTTTTGAGTGTGCTCAAAAATAGGTTTAAATAAACACTCTATAATCCTGTAAAAGTAAGTTGCTCCTTCAGATTATATAATAAGATCAGTTACATTCAGAAACATGTTTGACTTTGAGGATATAAAATTCACAATATAGAAATTATGTCCCATGAGTTACAGCTTCCCTGTCATATAGGCCATTGTTAGCTTTTCATGAGCTTTTTCATGCATGGTTTGGTTCTTTTTCCAATTCTTTCTTAGGCCTTCTTTTGGGATGCTCCGTTGTCCTCAAATCACATTCCATACATGTGAGATTTTTATTCTTGTTATACGTTTTCTATTAAATCATGTCATTTCTTTTTCACCTCAGGGCCTTTGATTATGGCCCAAGTTTACAAAATGTTACTTTACAGTTTACTCTTTTATTCACTTTGTGAAAAGTAGAGGTAAGTTATTAGCTTTAATGATTGCTTGTTAGCTCTAGTAAAAGATTTAGTTTACTTATTCTACTTAACTATGATAGCATTATATTATATGAATGAAATAAGCTCTTCATACTATCACTCTTCTGTTTCAATAGGCTTTGTTGTTGGTGGTTTTTTTTTTTGTATATGTCACTATCAATATTACCACAACTGTATTTTTAATGTATGTTAAATTGTGTATTCATTTCCTAAGGCTGCCAATGAAAAATTACCTTGAATCGGATGCTTTAAAATACCAGAAATGTGTTATCTCCGAGTTCTGGAGGCTAGAAAACCAAAACAAGATGTCAGTCAAGTTCCTTTAGAGTCCCTGGCAAAGAATTTATTTCATATTATAACATTTATTTTTGTGGACTGTCTAAAACTCATGATATTTCTTAGTTTATAGCTGGGCCATGTGGTGCCAGGAGTTCAACCTGGGTCAGGAATATGCTGTATGTGCTATAACCACTATACAATATCCCAGACTCATAAAGTATGTTTTCAAAAATAATATTTATGTTTTCTATAAATGTGATGTCGATATTTGAGGAAGATTTATTAATTTTATATTTCATGTTTTCTTTTTTCATTTTAAAAATAAGTCATAATCTATTTAAAACAACTTGAATGACTCAATGGCATATTCAACATATACCTTAAAGGCTGCAATTCATTTCTTAGATCTTGTTTTTAGAATTCTTATAAAATTTTAATGATCTGGTTCTAGTACTATAAGAATTTTATAGAGGAAAATATTTTGTTCAGATTGCTTGAAGTAAATTTTTTTTATTCCTTTGTGCTCATGAAGAGAAAGAAACTGCGGTAATAATTATGAAAATCAACACTGTTATCATTTTTTAATTTTATTTAAAAATTAATGCTTTAGTAGGAGAAAAATAATTAAATACATGTGAATTTCAGTTACAGTAATCAGTGAAATGTAGCCAATTTAGTATCCAGAATAGTCATATTTATTTTCTTACATTTATTCAGAGCCTGGCAAACTACCCATGGCATATTCAATATGAGAAAAACAGTAACAACAACCGATGGTCCTCATTCCCCTGACCCTGAAAGAGTCCCCAGTACATCATTCAACTACACTAGCACGCGACAAGGACAAATGGAGATGTTACTGGTGCCCTCTCAAGCAAATCGATGAACAACAGGATGACAGTGACAGTGACAGTGACTTTTTGGGGAAAAGGTAAAGTGAGCTTCCCAAGCAGTGATCAAGAGCTCCAGGAATTGATCCCAGTGTTTTTGGGCTGGAAATTCATTGTTAGAACCTAAGGATGTGGTGCTGCTTTGGCTGTGCAGTGCTAGGGATTACCCAGTTACTTTGATGTTTTACTGGGTGCTTCCCATGCCATACCCAGCAATACGTGGGAGCCATATGGTGCCAGAGACTGAAATGGGTTTGGCTTTATAGAAGACACGTTCCTAACACCTGTACTCTCTCCAACTCCATTATGAAGTTTTTATATATGATTTCATTCCTCTAGTTAGGAGGTAGTATTATTTATAAAGGACTAAGAAGACAAAGATATTTCAGTTGTACAAACACAATTATTACTGATGGATGTAATTGAAACATTAACAGATACTACCAAACTGATTGCTTCTGAAAATTATTACATATTTTTTCAGCCAAATTAATTTTCTTTAGGTGGTATTTTAGAAGTTTGGAAGGAAAGAGACTGTTAGAAATGGAAATAGTGGTTAGAAAATTATATTTTGAGGACAACAAAATGACACTGGAAGCAAAAATTCAGTGGAATTCAAACAGTTGTATTATAAAGATTTATAATATGTAAAATACTTTAAAAGCAATAAAATGAGGAAACTAGCAATCAGTGGATTGTTATATTTAATTTGGATTATAAACAATTTCTACTTCTAACTCAACTCAGTTGGAAGTTGTGCTTAGTCCAACATTAGCATTATATCAAAGTCATGACAGTCCACAGCTTATGCAAATCCTTTCCTGAGTTAGCTTTGACCTATTTTACCTAGAAAAAAATCTGCATCTCAGAGTTTCATTTTTAACAGTTCAATATTATCTATCACTCATTCATGATTTTTATGGTGATAATAAAATAAAAGTGATTGATTTTTCCCTTCTGTTATCAAACCTGGCACTGAAGAAGGCATATTAACTGTACCAAAGTAGTTGCACTTCACCAAATCAGCCTTAAGATGTCTAGACTTGTTCCTATTTCCCTCACCTCCAGCTTTCCAATACTTGAAGTACTGATTAACTCAATAATCTATGACACAACAGAGCAACAGAGGAAAATTCTGGAAAATGCACTGTGCTAAGAAATAATTTCTAGAGCTTGAAGAGATAGAACAGGAGTTAAGCCATTTGCTATACATGCTACAGATTCAGTTTGATCCCCTGCAATATGAGCACTTGGTCCCATGAGCACTTTCAGGAGTCACTACTCAGCATAGAGCCAGAAATAACTCCTGGCCACTCTCAATTGTGGCTCCAACTCCTCATTCATTCCAAAAAAGAAAAGATAAAATTAAATAATTTTCACTTAGCAAGGATTTCCCATTGTAGATTATTTTTAAAAAGAAAAAAATGATGATAAAGTTTTAAACAGCTGAGAAAGGGAAAACAGAAATCTATGCATATGAAATGCATATGTGTTGAGAATTCTTGGTACTGAAAACAGTGAGCAAAACCACAGGAATATAGTGGAATTTCCTTTTCAGCCTTAGCTATATTGTCCCAACTTATTCTTTATAACTGTCTCCAAGTATCTCTTTTTCTTACTCACCAACAAGATTTATTCAATGTCATTTCCAAAACTAACACCTCAAGTAACACTTTCAGGAACAGTTTCTCAATTCCAGGATACTGATTTTATAGCGGCCAAAAAAATATCTGAGGATCATTTTAATGTCCAAGGTACCTAAAAATACCAAGATACTTCTCCACCAAAATATACACATCATATACACAGTAACATGTTGGAAAAAACCAGTAAGATGAAACATTATGAATCAGAAAGCATTAGTGTTTTTTTGCTTACCTTTCAACACAACAACTTTTTGTCTAAAAGTCTTTATACACTTTCAGTTATTCTTGGAACAGTCAAACTACTGATATTCTTTTATAAATGGCAAGGTTTTATTTGGAAATCTAGGATAAATTTTTTCCTTATAAAAATACACTTTATTTGACCAATGAATTCTACACCCTCCAAAGTTTACATAAGCTTTTGTAAATTATTAGTTACTAGGTTTTTAAAAACTAGAAAGAAAAATAATCTCCTTGTGGTTTATAGTTAATATAGAATATCCTTTAGTGAGAGGGTTACACTTTTTCTATTTTAAGGAATCAAATGTTACACATGAGGGAACCTGTTTTATTATTTAATATACTAATATATGTAAATATGCCTTTATGTAGAGAAGTATGCTGTTGTTATTACCTCATTTCCAAGAAGAGAAGTGTATAATGCAAGAGTTTAACATAGCAACCATCTTAGATTAAAAAAAAAATCCGGAAAAATCTTTTGGTTACAACTGATAGTAAAATTTCAGGTTTGCGTTCTTAACCATTTAAAACCTTGAAATCTCATAAATTAAGCATCACTGGGCCTGGTCCCATCTTTCATAACAGCTCTCCAGAGAAAATCTAAAAGCCAGGGCACTCTAAGATGAGCTGTGGATGATTCAGTAGGTGGCACAATTTTCACTGAGTCAGTACTGAACTGATGCCCCAGCATGGTATGAGGGGGCACTGCACTGCTGGAGGTGTCGTCTAATGGATGAGGGTAAAACCAAGGTCTTGACCACCAGCAGTTATTAAAAATCCCATGGCACTTTTCAAAAGAGTAAAGATGATGTTAAACCCTATGTCCTGGCTAATTTCCAAATTGGGCAATTATATTCTGTCTACTTAAAATTTCTCTGTAATTTTAGTTGGATAATATATTCCTCATCTTCTGTCCTATGCTTTTGCTGTTTCTAGCTTCGAGGTGGATACATTTCTGTGGTGAGGAAAATGATGCTTCTTTAAAAAATGTCTTGCAAGGTCTGAGATCAGGGGATAAAAGGTGCAACATCCATCTATTGGAACAGGTGCCATATTAGTTTGTTTCCACCGTGATTAGACTGACTAAAAGAAAATTGCCAAATAAGTGTCTTTAAAAATAGCTTCGTCAGGTAGTCAAAGGTGCTATGCTTGCAAAGGTTTCTAAAATGGATATTTTAATTCTATTAACTTTTGACTAAGAAATGAGGCTTCTCTTGGAGTGAATATATTATGTAAATACTAACAATTTAAGCATGAAATTATAGACATTTAATAGGAATAATTAAATTTTTCAACATTTCCCTGCAAGTCTATCATATTTGCTCTAATTTTAGTCATCATATCATCTTCACTTATACCACATTATAATTTTCTTCAAATCAATAATTGTTAAGAGAGAAGGTCACTGTTGGAGAATACATGGAAAGCTTAATTAATTATATATATTTAAAGAATCATAATAAAATACCTATTTGTTAACATGTTCTAAATTAGAAGAAAATATTAGTAAGGTAAAGACCATTATGGAGCTGAGTCAGGCCAGACAAATGTCTTCTAATTTTGTTTCCAGCTTCACACAATACTTTTGGGACCAACCTCAGAAGAAAAAATGTGCAGTAAGAATTAAATGTCTTAAATGGCAATATTTTTATTTATGTTGGCATCTTTACATTAAAATGTATTCAGCTAGAATAATTTTAAAAATTCAAAAACTACATTTTTTCAAGAACCATGAAATTACCTGTGGAAACAAAAAATAAAACTAATCCCTAAGACTAACTTAGTGTGACTTTCCTATGTTGTTTCTTTTTGAAACAAGATCTTTACAAGCAATTTAGAATGTTATCACTTTAGAGGTTTCCTTTTCTAGCAATTTCACTTGTGTTACGGAGTCTTTTCCAACTAATTTCAACTCAGTCTATTCTCCAGAGACATATTGAAAACTTATTTTGTGCTTATTATAAGAGAGTTAATACAAGAGAATGTTTCTAAGCAAAGAAATATCTGGCAGCATGCAGCGACAGTGCTAAATACTATGGTAAATAAACACAGTAATTCTGTTTGCATAAATGCCATAGCTACTGAATAAATAAATCACTTAAGGAAATGCCGTCTTTAGAATTTGGACTTGCCATTAACAGAAATACTATGTTTTTAGCCTAGCTTTGACAACCACAACAGTCTGTACTGAGTAATAGTAAGAATTCACTTTGTAATAGCAAAAGTAGTCACTCTGATCACTTTGTCTTTTTAGTATGCAGCCCAGAGGATTCAGAAAAAGATTACATTTACCATAATTAACATATATGTAAATGGAGATCATGGCTATGAATGATAAATTTTCATAGCAATTTAAACCTTGTACAAATTAATCAACCATACAGACACTTGATTAATGAAAGGCAGTGTCACTTTAAAATGCAACATGTTAATATATATTACTGTTATCGCAGATCAAAGAATCTTTAAATGTAAACCAATTAGAACAAAGTTCAATCTACATTTTTTAACAAATTTAATTCCCATGTAATTATGACAGCAATTTGAAAAACTGTTATTCTGCTTCATATTTATTTACTAATTTTAGTGAAAAGTCATGCAAATGGATTTTGCATGTTTCATCATAGTGACTGGATTCCCAAAATACAGGATTATAGTACCATTAAGGGATGAGGTGAGGTACAAAAGCCACTAAAAATTCTTTGGAAGACATTTATCCATATGCCATACTAAATTTATATATTTACTTCTGGTTTCTCATTTTAGGCCCTTATAGTTACATTAAACAAATTAAGAGCAGAATGGCTGATGTTCACTTAGTACCCTGCTTGATGTGAGATTTAATATGGCCATTTAAGGCTATTTTCTTTGATTTTTGAGGAATATAAAGTGAAAACTCTTTATTTGACTTAATTTATTAGGAAGATTTTTTAAATTTTCGTAGTGACTATAAATATTACTTTCCAGTAAAATATTTTAATAACATCAAATGTATAGCTAATACATAGTTATGTGTTCAGATTTTTTAAAGATATTAGAAAATTTCTGTATCTGTGGAATTTTTGCAAGCAGAAGATAGCATAGGAGCAAATACACTACTTCACAAAATCAGCATAGATCTATTTTACAAAGAAAACCTACAATGAGTCACTGATTTTCATCCATGTATTGGAAGTCTAAAGTGTTGCCAAATTTTACCACTCAAGCCAGTATATCAGAGAATGTAGTGCAGATAAGGAATTGATAAGATAGCAAAGCATAAATATAGCAGTTCATAATAGACGAAGAGATAAAATGAGTGTGACACTGAGTTCTTTGTCAATTTCCTAGTATTGAACTATACTCAATATGGGTAATTATTACTGAATATATCTGCACAGCATATGCTGTGCAAAGAAAATTGACACTCTTAAGGCTGGTGGTATAGTCCAGAGGGTAGGATGCTTGCCTTGTAAGCAGAAAACTGAGAATTGTTTCCCAGTTCCTCATACCTCAAGCCACACTGGGAGTGATCCTTGGGCACAGAACCAGGAGTAAATCCTGAAAATAGTCAAGTATGACGAGAAAGGGTTTTTTTTTAATTTATAAAAAGAAATTGGCACTTTATAAATTATACTTCATTTGTGGTTTTTATCAACTCAATATTTAATTGCAAATTAATTTATAAATCATAAATTAAAATTCTTCTATAGAGATTTATAAACTCCCCTACATAATAAGGTAGTAAAACAGAAATTTTTCTCTGAATCCTTACTGTTTTAGTTGTTTTCTCTGAGGCCCCACAGTGCTATGCTCAGGGCTGGTCTGGCTGTCCCCTGGCAGTGCTCTGGAGACCAGCCGAAGATGTTCTTAACCTACTGAGCTATCACTCTGGTCCAAGCCCTGTCATCCAAAATTTATGTTTTTAAATATATTTTCTGTCATCAATTCAATAATGTTATAAATAGCATTAAATTATCATGAGCAAGGTCCAACCCAGTCTATCAGAATTGTCATAAAACCTGCCTTTAATTCACATTTACTGCTTTAGATGTCTGAATCAGATAGTGAATAAATAGGTAAAATGTTAGCAAGCTATTGAGTCATTAAGTAAGCATTTGCTATTTCAACAGAATATGCACAAATTATTAGAGACATAATAGTAAATAAGACTCCTATCTGAAAGAAATACATAGTTTAATGAGACAAACATAAAAGTAAACTGCTAATTTATTACCTTAAGCGTTCATTCATGATGCTACAGCTGTACATAATTTTGTCCCTCAAGGACAAAAATGGTTAACTCTAACCCAAACTCAAGAAGTTTTGCACACTTGATACTAGTGAAGCCTATGATCAATGGTTTAGCCACTAAAGACGTGACCTTATGAAAAAAAAGTAAAAAACAGGCAAAGCTAGAATTGCAAGAATCTTAGACACTAGTTGGAGATTATACAGTGTTTTAATAAATATTATAAAAAGGACACATGATCATTGCACTAATTAAAACAAGAGAAAATCCCTAAGTACTAGTAATTCAGGCAGCTTATTTTGGCATCACATTCATTACTTTAAAATTAATGAAGTCTGATGATGCTATAGCAGTTCCATGTAATCATAAAGTTCCATGTAATCTTTCTTCCAGACAGTACTTGTTCATCCCCTTTATAATGTTGTCTGCCTTCTCATGTTCCAGGTGGTAGCTGGAATCTAGCTTTAACATCCATCTTCCAGGCAAAAACATAAAAGAAGAAAAAAAAATAAGACTCAATCATCTGGGTTTTAAGGGGATTCTCCTGGTATATCACTAAATACATCCCCTTAGGTTATATTGTTCAAAATGCAGCAAAATGGCCATAAACTCAGCAGCAAATGAGGCTGAGAAATACAATGGGTAAGAAATGTACTCACGTCAAACTAAAACATGAAATACAAACAATAATAGGAAAGTAAGTATGAGGAAGCAACTAGTAGTTTTTGGCAGTCACAAAATGATTGCTTTAGCTTGCAGAGTTGAGCTAAAAATTAACATGAGCGTTGGGGAAATAGTACAGTAGTTAGGACACCTGTGTTGCACACAGCCGACCCAGTTTGATCCTTGGCACCTGAACCTCACCAGAAGTGATCTCAGAGCACAAAACCAGGAGTAATCACTGAGGAGAGATGGGTATGTCCCTCAAAAAAAACTTTAAAGGGGATTAATATAAATAATTCTTAGTAGTAAAACTTCCCAAAGGTAACTTTGAATAGACTAAATTTTTTGTCATGCAACCTGTCTTGAGCTATTGCCTAAATACTCAATGCATTCTGAATCTGAGATAAAATCAGAAAATATATGATATATTTTCATTATAAATTAAGTTTTATATATATTAACATTTTGATGATAGAAAAGATATTGAAGATTATTTACTACTAAATAATTTTGGGGAGACACCATATCAGGCAAAGTTTGAAGGGTGCTTTAGGTTCAGTGCTCAGGAGCTTTTCCTCCAACAGTGCTTGGAGATCTATGTGCTTCCACAGATTAAATTTAGGTTCCTGTAAACCTAAAATATCATGCACTCCAGACCTTTGAGTCATCTTCCTGGCTCAGAGAATTATCTCTTCATGAGATAAATCTATTTTATTTCATTTTATTAAGAGAGTCTCCTAAATGGTCCTCAGAGATCCCCTCCTACTCAATCTCAGCCAAGCAGGCCAGTGGTTAAATTCAAGAGTTTGAGGATGCGGTGTTGTCTGGGCATTATGACACCTGAAACACTCTCGTGTGTTTGGGGGCCTCCAGATACATACCCAGCGATGTCAAACCAGGGTTGACAACCAGATACTTTCCCAAACTCCTGTACCATTTCTTTAACCAAGAAACTAAATATGCATGTATCTGTTTGGGGGGTCAAAGCCAGCAGTGCTCAGGGATAACTCTTGGTTTGCACTCAGGAATCATTCCTGGAGAGCTGGGGACATCATAAAGGTTACTGGGGATAGAATCCAGGATGTCAGTCTGCAAGGTAAATGCCATATATCTGTACTATATCTCCAGCCCCAACCAAGAAACATAATTTAAGGCAAGAAAATATCTAAAGGAAATGTTTTGTCATCAGAGCTTATTCTCTATTCCTTTGAAACCATATACGCCCATAATATAGTATGGCTGCTCATTTCCTAATACTGAATATAAGGCCCCAATTTCTCACATTTATGTTATAATTTTTTTGTGAATTTTTTGTGCATGTTATTATGTGAATTTTTCATGCATGTTATTAAATTTTATTTTCCTATCAGTTTGTCTGATGTTAATTTTCTGACCAAATCCAAGAATAACCCTGAGAGATGGAGGTGGGTTTTCCTCTGTCCTGACAAATATAAAGACCAATTTTGTTGTAATGGAGAAAGGCAAAATGTCAATCAGAAACATGATCATTTTTAACTTCAAAAAATGGTTTAATGACAATCTCCATTCATAATGCTATAAGACAGCTCTGTTGGTGCCAACCTGGTACAGCAAGTTGAATGTTTGTCTTGCATGTGGCAGACTTAGGTTGGTCTCTCATATGGTCCCCTGAGCCCACCAGGAGTGATCCATGAGCACAGAGCCATAAGTAAGCAAAATGCTGATCAAATTCAATGCTAATTATGTTCTAAATATGTTGTCATTGCCTATTTGCTTATTTGATGTTTGAAGCCTACTGTCTGGCAGTGCTTGGACACAATTCCTCACTCAGTGCTCAATGGACCATGTTGTGCTGAGGAATCAAACCTGGTGCTACTGCATGCAAAATGTATGTGTCAGCCACTTGTGCTATTTTCCAAGACCATTATTAAACTTTCAACATCACAGCAAATGTACTATTTTAGTTTCAAATGTAAAAAATATATTTGTCATTAGCACAATACTCATTCTATGCTTTAACCATGGGTACAAAATCTTATACAAATAATTGTTGAATACAGAGAGGAGCTTTTTGGATAGGATAGAAACATGAAATGAAAGTACAGTTTTTATTCAGTCTATCTCAATGATTTTTAACACAATAATTTGATAGCAAAGAATGTCATATTAAATGGCTTTAAATTTGCTCAAAAATTACAAGTGAATGTGATCATCATTGCTCTTGTGATGTTCTTCTCCACTTAGAATATCAACTTAAATTTCCTATTATTACTTTTTAAAGACTATATATAATATAAAATTCTCTCTCAAATCTTACTATGATATTTTGTTTCATTTGCTTCCATTCAAATCCTTGAATTCTTTAAGACAATGCTTTATACATCATTGGAGTTGGCAAGCCTCTTATCATTGTATTGTGACAGACTTGAGCAAAAGAAAGCAAGCTGTAATTTAGCCAGCAGTAGTATAAACAAAGTTTTTATTTAGAAAGAACAAAATAGATACAATAAAATGCACTTGTTAACACTAGAAAAAAGTGTTGCAAAATCCAAATTCAGAGTACCTGAATATTGCTTAACTAGTAATGGAATTTTTGATAGGAATATAAAGATCTATTTTATATGACAGGACCACAGATATCTTA
Source organism: Sorex araneus (assembly GCF_027595985.1). Lineage (NCBI taxonomy): Eukaryota > Metazoa > Chordata > Mammalia > Eulipotyphla > Soricidae > Sorex > Sorex araneus. Next base: position 197,462,423 of record NC_073313.1, read on the forward strand.
TGTTCAAGAACAAGTTTTTCAATGTGACAGTCAAGAAAATCATATGTATATTTTAAAATTTTGTTTCTTCTAATATTTTTTCTCTTTTCCTTATATGTCAAAGGACAAACTTCAACTCAGGCCTCCTTTGCTTAAATTAAAAAAAAAAAACAACCTCTAAGCAGTACTGCTTCATTTAAATCCCATTTGGTGGTCTCAGTATAGCTTTAACATCACATAAAAAAGCCATCATAATTTACATCCCATCAACTATTCCCCTAACTTTAGAGAGCTATCCAGACACTCCTAGTGTAGGTCTCCAGGGTTGAAACCTGTTCTATCATTCCTTCCATAAACCGATTTGGTAGTAAAATCAGGGTTACTAGCCTGGTGTCCAATACCTGGGGAAAAAAACTCTCTATTAACCATGACTTCCGTATTCTTAGAAAAATGATATAAATTCTGTCCTTCTATTCTATGCTTTTATCATTCCTCAAGGTGTGAGACATTCATTTTTAGTTCTTTTCAGGCAATTGTAGCATTGGCATGCTTTTCTAATACTAAAAATCACTTGCAATTTATCTACTTTCTATAAATTTTCTTCATTTTTATTTTATGGTTCCTATTTAGTTTTTCATGAACAGTTATCCCTCAGCACTTTCTTACATACTTTTATCTTTTTCCATACAGATTTTGTTTGTTTGGGGACCACATGTGGCAGTGCTCAGGGATTACTCCTGGTGGAACTGTGGAACTATATGGGATGCCGGGGATTGAATCTAGGCCCAGTTACATGCAAGGCAAGCCCCTAACCACTGTAATATCTTCTAGCCCCAATTCATGTTATTTCTAAGCCATTTTTTCTCCTTTTTCTCCTTTAGCTGCCCATCTATTTCACCTGTAAATGAAATCCCATAGACTTTGTCTTAGACACCATGAGAATGCAATATTATGTTAAATTAATAGACAAAAACACATAGAACTTATACTTATAAATGTAATATTGCTTAGATGTGCAATTGTAAAATAATCTGACTCATAGAAACAGGGTCCCATGTAAAATTTCAGAGGTTAGAAGGTTAGGAAAATACAAAGGTGCTGGTCAAAGGAAACAGATCTTTGGTTATGATTTAATACACAGTATGCTGCATTTAATATAGTCAACAATACTGTATTATTTACTTGAATATTGCTGAATGGATTCTAAGTCTTTTCGATAAAATATAATTATGAAACATGATAAAGATGTTGAGTAACTCTACTAAAGAAGTCACTTTGCAAAATATTAGTGTATAGAATAAATGTTATTTTTTATAATGCTTTTAAAAGACTAATTAGATAACCAAACTATACAATAAGTATGTTGTATAGTTTAGACATATATAGTTTAGGCACTATGTGCGTCAAGTATATATCAATAAAACTAAATAGAAAATCTAATAAATATGACTGAAAAAGTGATACCAGTGGCAGGACTGTTGAGGAGGTTGTTGCAGATCTTCAATAAATATTATTTGGAAGTATTTTAAAAGATAATAAGCTATGTTAGACATTTGTAATTATTTCCATTTTGGGTTGGTCTCTGTGGATGTTGTAAAACTTGTTTTTAAGTTGTTGGTACAAATTTTGCTTGATACAAAAATTAATGTTTATTTGCAACCTTAGATTAATGTGAAATGCACACATATTGTATATGAAGATGTTATGCTAAGAATTTGTGGAAGTAAAGGAGTGATTGAGATATCACTTTGCTTTCAAAAAACAGATATTGATAATCATAATTCAAGGGAGAAAAGAGGCATGATTAATGTGTGCTGAAGTCAAAGAGCAAGACTAGTTAAATCTAACTGGGACAACTTCTGAGTGCTTGGTAAAGAAATTACTGCTTTTACTCAGCTTGGGAAGGACAAATAAGAAAATGAATTGAAAAGAAATAGTACAGTGGGTAGGCATTTGCTTTGCATGTGGTCAACATGGGTTTAAATGCTCCTGCCTTCTATGATCCCTAAAGTCAGACAGGAGTGGCCCCCGAGTGCAGGGCCAGGAATAAGCCCTGAGAATTGCAGGGTGTGGCCCCCAAATTCAAAAATACAGAGAATAAGAGAGAGAAAGGAAATGAGAGTGGGAAGGGGAGGGAGTGAGTGAGAGAATAAAAGAAGGATGGGAGGAGGGGAGAGAAGGACATAGGTGAGAAGGGAGGAGGGAGAAAGGGAGGGGAAAGGAAGGGAAGAAGGAAGGAAAGAAGGAAAGAAGGAGGGACGGAGGGAGGTTGGAGGAAAAGCATAAAATTTTAAATGTTCATTGGAATATGGAGAAACATGTCCAAGCAACATAGAGAAACATAGGTTGGCATAGTGAGTTTAAGATATAAAGGTGCAAGTAGTAACTATCTGGATAATAAACAGAGGAACATAAGTTTGACTGATTCAGCTTTAGGAAACAACTGCAAAAATGCTTTAAAAGACTAATTAGATAATCAAGAGAATAGATGGGAAAGAGTATAAAGATTTCTTAGGAAAGTAAAAATAGAGTTGTTTTTATGACTATGGCAGTTCTACTACTTGGCATCTACCACTGGATATAACATTCATTCAAAAAGATATGCACACTATTATTCACTGCAGCACTAAGTCAGTAGCTAGAATATGGAATCAACCTCAATGACTAATGACAGATGAGTGAATAATGAAGCTGTGGTATATATACACAGTGGAGTTCTAAGCAGTTGCAAAAGAGGGTGAAATCATGCAATTCACTGCAACTTGTACAGAACTGGAGAATATCATGTTAAGTAATCTAAGTCAGAGTAAGAATGACAAATACAGGAAAGTCTTACTTCTCTTTGGTGTATAGAGAAACAGGACAAAAGGAATGCAAGGAATCAAAAGGGAATATCAAAGGGGAACCCCTAGATTATAGAACTGAGAAAGAGAGGAAAAGAAAGAAACTGTGAGTGGGAGCAAAAGAAGAAGAGGAGGGTAGGGTAGTACAAGAAGAGGAGACAGGGGCTTCAGGCACATTGGCTGACTAGAGGGATGGTGTATCTATATATCTGATCCAGAGAACCAACAAAACTACAAGTGTGAGATCCAAACTACAACACAACTTTAAAAAGTGCTTGCCAAGGAGGTAGGCTCACAGGTGGAAGAGAACTGGGAACACTGGTAGAGGAAGCAAACTCTGATTATGGGATTATTTATTACAACCCCATTCACTTTACCTGTGTCCACTTCCCTTCACCAGTGTCCCCAGTTTCCTTCCCACTCCAAAGCCTACTTCTATGGCAGGCACCCTTCCCCAACTCCTCCACTAAACACTGCGGATTGCAATACTGTTACTGATAAGGTTTGCTGCTCAACACTTCACCACCTTCAACACCCACTCCTACTGCAGAAGGAAGACTTCCTTCCAACATTGCCATGGTGTTCCCCGCCCTGTCCATTCCCCTGCTCCCTCCATTGCCAAACTCCCTACTGAAGACCAGTTCTCCTATTTTTTGTTTCTATTGCCTTTTTTTTTTTTGGCTTTTGGGTCACACCTGGTGATGCACAGGGGTTAATCCTGGCTCATTCACTCAGGAATCACTCCTGGCAGTGCTCAGGGGACCATATGGGATGCTAGGAATCGAACGCGGGTTGGCCTCGTGCAAGGCAAAAGCCCCACCCACTGTGCTATTGCTCCAGCCCCTTTATTGACTTTTTTTTTGTTTTTGTTTTTGGTTTTTTTTTCAAGCTGTAACAAATTATTGTTTTATTTAAGTCTTTTATCAAGATGGGCCTTTTTGTTTGTTAGTTTTGGGGCCACAGTATGTGATGCTCTGCGGTTATTTTTTTTTAATTTTATTAGTGAATCACCATGAGATGCAGTTACAAACTTATGAACTTTCATGTTTGCATTTTGTTTACATCCCTCCACCAGTGCCCATTCTCTGGGGTTATTCTTTTTTTTTTTTAATTAAATTTTATTGAATCGCCATGTGGAGGGTTACATAGTTCTCAGGATTATGTCAATTATACAATACTCAAACACCCTTCCCTTCACCAGTGCCCCTATTCCATCATCAACCACCCCAGTATACCTCGCGACCCCCCCCCCCGTCCCCGCCCTTGTAATTGATAAGTTTCACTTAGTTTACACTTTATCTTGGTTACATTCTGTTTCAACACATTACTCGCTATTGTTGCTAGGGTTTCAAGCAAGTCCCATTGTTTGTTACATAACTTTTCTATTTTTTCCCCCTCTCGACCCGCGCCACCGAGTTCACGCCTGTTTAGTATTCACCACGCTGCCTGACAAAGGAAAAAAAAACGGAAACGATGGTTATTTCCTGTCATCAGCCGGCGTGGGGCTCTGGCTTAGTTGATAGTCTGGTAGAAAGTCTGCAGTTTCTGGAACCAAAAGTAGTGTGCTGGTATCGGCCCCGACTCGAGATTCCACCAGCGTCCCGCTGTTCCATGTACATACTTTATTCGCTTGTATCCCATTCCCATGCCACCAGGTCCGTGTCAACTTAATGGACATCATACTACGGTTAACGCCACGCCGCGTTTCTTCCCGAGAAAGAAGGATATTTCTTCTCAGCTGGCGTGGGGATATGGCTTAGTTCAATCTAGAGAGATGGCTACCATTTTGGTTGCCTTCAATATTTCAACAAAAAACTTACTATTCTTGTTAGGGTTTCCCACCAAGGTCCAACCCGTTAAAAGGGAACCATTTCATATTGCTGATGATTAGATGACATTAGGTCGCGCAGCCGCTGTTGCGGCCACACGGTTTTGGGTTTCTGTATAAAGTCCAGGGAAAATTCTGCCTGAAATTCTATCACTACAATCTTTTACCCTTTTATGGTGCTCATAAGATGGGAAAACCTAGAGAAATACCGGGCCCCCGCATGGGCGGAAGTGGGAAAGCTCCCTTGTCCTCCTCAGTCATACTGGAGCTGCGGGCACGGCGAAGTGGGAAAGCCCACGTGGCTGCACTCTCTTTAAGTGTCCGAGGTGGGCGGAGACCGGTACTTCCCCGCCCTCGATCTCCCGCCAGCCGCGCCGCGCATTTGGGTGCGTGTCTGCATTTTGTGCTCAGAGAAGTGGGGTGGAGGCTGTGCTGTGCCCAGGAGAGGTTGAGGGAGAGAGAGAGAGATTAAAAAAAAAGAGAAACGCTGGGCCCCCGCACGGGGGGCCTGGCGGAAACGCTCAAATCACATACTGCAGGTTGCTGGTGGGCTGCTGGTGTCCAAAGCAGCTCCCTTGTCCTCCTCAGTCATACTGGAGCTGCGGGCGTGGCGAAGTGGGCTTTATTGACTTTTGATATTAGTTATTTCTCTACGATATTCCTTTATATTCCACATATGAGAGCTGTAATTCTGTTAAGTCAGGTGATGATCTGGAGTAAACCATGTTAAAGATCAGGAACAGCAAAGTCATAGGGATAGAACACTTTATGGTAAATGTTTAATTAAAAGGTAAACAGAACATAGTGTGAAGTTTATGATATAGTAGCTTTACAAAAAATGAATTATTAAATGTACCCCCTTTTCATTCGTTAATATAACTACCATAAAATATGATTATTTCATGATTATGAGGCTATATCATGTGCTACATGTTCTACCATGTTATTTCCTATAAGAGGCTATTAAGTTTTCTACATCTGCACACTTGTGAAAAGAGAAATATTTCAAAGACGATTAAGGAAGAATTAAAACCATTTTTTATATATACATGCATACTGGACTAGAGCAATAGCACAGAGGGTAGGGCGTTTGCCTTGCATGTGGCTGACCCGGGTTCGATTCCTCCATCCCTCTCAGAGAGCCTGGAAAGCTACCAAGAATATCCTTCCCACGCAGCAGAGCCTGGCAAGCTACCTGTGGCATATTTAATATGCCAAAAACAGTAACAACAAATCTCACAATGGAGACATTACTGGTGCCCACTCGAGCAAATCGATGAGACATGGGACAACAGTGCTACAGTGCTACAGTGCTACTTGCACTGTATTTTAAAAGTATAATCAGGGGCTGGAGCCATAGCACAACGGGTAGGGCATTTGCTTTGCACGCAACCAACCCAGGTTCGATTCCCAACATCCCATATAGTCCCCTGAGCACCGCCAGGAGTAATGCCTTAGTGCAGAGCCAGCAGTAACCCCTGTGCATTGCCAGGTGTGACCCAAAAAGAAAAAAAAGCATAATCAAAAGACCTAAATAGGTACCCATATGATAAATGACATATCACAACAAATTAAGAAATTTGTATTTTATATCTAGTGAGTTCCTTTTTTGCTTAAATCATAATTCTGTGATGATAGACTTATTGTAACTCAATAGTTTATTTTTAAAAGATAGTTCTGGTTCACTATATGGACAGTAGATATGAGTATAACAGCAGAACCAGAATCAAGTTGAATGCCTGCTATTGTTGTCCAGATAAATACTCATGATTACTTGAAAGGGTTATAGTAGGGAGAAATCAGAAATATTCCAATTTAAAATGTATTTAGACTCAGAAGTGGCAAGCTTTGCTTATAGATTAGGTGTGAAACAACTTTTTAAAAATCAAGAATGACTCCTGAATTCTTGAAATGTGTTATATTTAGTAATAAGTATGACAGGAGAGGAAGAAATATGAATTAGAGGAAGACACATTCATATTGATTTTGCTAGTTTGAGATATTTAGTAAATACTCAAGGGAATACATTAAGCAGGCATTAATGGCATAAAAGGGTTAAAATTTGACTCCCTTGACAAAGAGTAGAACTGGAATTTTTGAGTTGGAGGTAGTCAGTATTGTGCTGAGTGGTTCTTTCTTGTCCAGTTTTTCTTGATTTGTAAAGGAGACAGCAAGGAGGAGTGTGTGTGTGTGTGTGTGTGTGAGTGTGTGTGTGTGAGTGTGTGTGTGTGTGTGTAAGAGAGAGAGACAGAAAACAAGAGTCAATGTTTTGTTGAGACAGACACCGAGACCGAGAGACCTGGTGTTGCTCTGGATTTACTCCCTTATTTCTATTTCTGCATTCATAAATCACTCCTAGAGAGTTCTGGGCACATACAGCATGCTGGGGATCAAACCTGAGTCAGCTGCATGCAAGGCAAGAAACTTACATGTTATGTTATCTCTCTGACACACAAAAAAATAGAATTATCTTACCTTGATTTCTGTTTAGTTCCTGGCAATGGGAAATCTCTGGAATATAATGGAAGAGGGGAGAAGTTGAGGTTTCCTTTCTAAGGTGTTATAAGTGCCTCTTTGACCCCTTCAACATGTTATTATAGTTCTTGTCAAGTGGTCCTCCACCTAGATTTCTCTCCTACTTATACTATATACAGCTTCACTTACCTTTCACATTTAGGGAATTGCAACAAACCCTTTGTTGTTACTTATTCTACAATATTTTATTATTACTTGCAATGTTCCTACACGCCACTCACACCTTTAGAATGTCCCTTTATTAAATCCTCCTCTATTTATCCTAATTTTAGTATACCATCTGTTTCTTGCTGGGACAGAAAGTAATACAAGATTTCCCTGGCTCCCTCCCTATACTCTATTAAGAATTATAGAGTAATTGTTCCCTGATGTGGCCCCACAAATTCTAGGATTATGCTTCAAATATTTGAAGAGAACTTTGATAATCCTCTTGCTGGTGGGTAATGGAGCGTAGGTAATCCATGGCATGTTGTGGCATTGTGATTACTTAAATTATCACCAGTCAAGGGGTCCAGGTATTGTGTAATCAGGTAGCTATGGTATTTATCACTATGGCAACAACGTTAATTAAAAAACTAGTGGCATCAACTGGTTTACTTGAGTCTTTTGAAACTTAGAAAGAGCCCCTCATTTCTTCAAGTTCAAAAAGTATTGGGTTCAAGCCTATGACTTGAACTGAACTGAGTTTTTTTAGTGTGCTTTTTGTTTTGTTTTCTTTGAGTCTCTCCATCAGTAATGGGGGCCAACAGGGAACTGCCCAGTTTGCTTGGTGTCAGAAGAGATCTCATGTGTTAGAAGGGACACTGGACAGACAAAACTAGATGCATTTGAAAACTTAAAAACCAATTAAACTCCCTTAAGATTTTTCTTATCTGCAGAGGAAACCTTTTATATAGTATCTAAGTCAGTCATTCAGTGATTGGGTTTAAGATAGAACCCTCATAAATTAATACTTATTTTCTATAAGACCAAGCTCTACAATTTTTAATTGCCAACAGAATAACAGAGAACACTAAATTTGATAGGGCTTGAAATAGAAGCAAAAGACTTGATCTTGGAAGAAAACATTTCCCACATAATTAAAATTATAAAATCTCATTCTAATGGCAGAATTCTGGAAAGCATACAGGGAGTGAATGATATGGACATTAAACTAAAGAAGAAAAATATATAAGGTTAGTTTGGATTAATTTCTCAAATTGTTTTATCAAAATTGAGTTACTGATTTTATTTGATAAAGGCTAATTCACTCAAGATTTGGGACTTGATGTATTGTCTTGAGAACCAATAGATGGTGATAGTAGTCTGTAAAATAATTCTTGACTCTCATATGGCATGAGTACAATGAGATTGACATAACTCCTCTGGTACAATATAGGGAAGGAATCAATTTAGAAAACTTGAAATAGTGGAATGGGTGATCCAATATTTACATTACCCAAAAGGATGTAGTTTACGAAGCCCTTAGAAATGTATTGGTTAGGAGGGGTATAGGTCCTTGAAACCTCAAGCATTGTTTTATGGTAGCTATTGTCCTTATTCCAAGAGAAGAGAACAGTGGAGCTTCATATCATGATGACAGTGGGAATAATAGTATGTCAATGAGTAGGAGGCCAAATAGAGGTGTTTATTCATTATAGACCAACTGAACAAAATTACCATCACTGTATCACTGTCACTCTGTTGCTCATCAATTTGCTTGAGCAGGCACCAGTAACATCTCCATTGTGAGACTTGTTACTGTTTTTGGCATATTGAATACACCATGGGTAGCTTGCCAGACTCTGCCATGAGGACATGATACTCTCAGTAGTTTGCCGGGCTTTCGGAGAGGGGTGGAGGAATTGAACCCGGATCGGCCATGCACAAGGCAAACACCCTACCCACTGTACTATGGCTACAGCCCACAATTACCATAATAGGCCATAAAGATGGGATAATAATCAGAATGTTTTGACCTTCAGGGATATTTGGCAATGACTAATTCTTCAGGGAGTACTTAGGAAAAAATGTGAAAGTGCAACTAATTAAAAAGCTACTTGGAACAAATCCTCAGTCTGGTAGACTCAGTATTAAATTAAGTCCCAATAATATGGATTTGTCTTTTCTTGCCTTATACTCAGACTTAGGCCACTTTACAGACCTGTGTGAGACCTTCATTTGAGAAGGGAATATAAGGAATAACCTGGCAATATGCTCGCAGATAAATGATATTACTCTTTCTCCGTGTTTAACCATATACCTTCAAATATGTAACTATAACTGTGCATTGATTCTTTTATTTTTCTTTTTGGTGGGAGACTAGTGGTGATTAGGCCTCACCTGGCTGTGCTTTAGGACTTTCTTTTGGCTTTCTTTCTCAGGCATCAATCTTTCAGTGTTTAGGGGATAATATACAAGTACTGGGTATCAATTGGAGTCTACCACATGCAAAGCAAAACTTACCCTGCATACTATCTCCCTGGCTCTTGGAATATAAAATCTTAAATGTAAGTTTAAGAACACGTCAGAACCACTTAGAAAGATTTTAAAACAATTATCTTGATCTCACTGATTTAGTAATTAGAAGGAAAACACCAAAAGTTATATTTCTAGCAAGTTCTTAGGGGATTGCACTACTGTGGCTAATTTAGTTGCCACATTTTAAGAATTACCACACTGAATTAGTGCAGATAAATAAAAGGGTTATTCGTTGCTGTTTTTTTATTAAATAAAGTCATTGCTTATAAGCCTGAAATACCATTGTGCTCTGTAGGTCAGAGCTGAGAATTTTGAAGATATGATAGTTTTAGCCCAATTCTATTTCAGAAGACTTCCAGAAGAACTACAGATTTGTTTATATACAGGATAAAAATATTGAATAAGAACCTGAAATTTCATAATAAAGAACTAATATGGAGTGTGTTCTGTTTCAAATGATGGGCCAACTTGAAGCCACTGGAAACCCTACTAGGCCAAGATCATAGAACAAAAGCAAACTTACTCCCAAGAAGATTTGCCAAACACAAACACAAAATTATTTATTTATTTATTAATTACCGTGAGGGTAAGATACAGGTTTATATATTCTCATGCTTGTGTTTCTGTCATACACAGCTTGAGTACCCATCCCTCCACCAGTGCCCGTTCTCCACTGATGACCCCATCATCCCTCCTGCCCCTTACCCCCATCCCCCTGCCACATCCCTCCCCCTCACCTCGCCTCTGTAGAAGGGCATTCCCTTTTGTTCTCTCTCCTTTTGGGTGTTGTGCTTAGCAATGGAGGTATTGGGGGCCATCGTGTTCAGTCTATAGTCTGCTTTGAGCACAGCTCTCCTATCTGAACAGGTTCTCCCACTACATTTTACTTGGTGTTCCCTTCTCTATCTAAACTGCCTTTTCCCCTAGCATGTGAGGCTGGTTTCCAACTGTGGGGCAGACCTCCTGGTACTTATTTCTGCTACTCTTGGGTGTTAGTCTCCCATTCTATTGTTTTATATTCCGCAGATGAGTGCAGTTATTCTATGTCTCTGTCTTTTTCTGGCTCATTTCAGTCAACATGATACTTTCCATGTTGATCCACTTACATGCAAAGTTCATGTCTTCGTCTTTTCTGACAGCTGCATAGTATTCCATTGTGTAGATGTACCAAAGTTTCTTTAACCAGTCATCTGTTCTCGGGTACTTGGGTTTTTTTTTCCAGGTTTTGGCTATTGTAAACAGTGCTGCAATGAACATACAAGTGCAGATGTCATTTCGTCTATACCTTTTTTGCTTCTTCGGGATATATTCCCAGAAGTGGTATTGCTGGGTCAAATGGGAGCTCAATTTCTAATATTTTGAGGAGAGACCATATTGACAAACACAAGATTTTAACTAACTACAGTCAGTGAATGCTAAAATTTTCATTTCTTATTGCTTACTTATGAGCGAGTCTAATGGAATTTTAAAAATGAGAATATATTATTCAGGGGGTGGAGAAATAGGACCATTTGTAAGGCCTTTTGCATGCCAGACCTGAGTTCAATTCCTGGCATCTTCTATATTTCTCTGAACACTACCATGAGTGATCTCTGAGCATAGAGCCAGGAGTTAGACATAAGTACTGATAGGCATGCTCCCCAAAATAAAATATATTATAACTTAAATGATAATTCTAGTCACATCTAATATTTTTAGTGTATATATTCATTGGCAAAAATCAGTAAATTACACCAGAAGTTTAACAAATGCATTAATATCTCTTAATAGAGTCAAGCTAAAACATAAGTATTTTCTTTCACATGGCAGTGAAATTAATATGCCCTTATTCACTGGACTAATCTCTGTCAACTTGTCTTCTCTCTGTAGTAAAATAGTTTGGCAAGAACAAAATTGACTTGATAGTTCATATAATAACCTGAACTTATTAAGTTGGAGGAAGAAGGCACATATAAGTAAAAATCATACATGCAAAAAAAGTTGGGGATAGGTTCCATGAAGATGTAGTAGCCATCCATTTTAGTGACATCATTAGGGGTCCTGTGTTTTGGGTCATGTTAGGAGATCCTCTTCAAAATTGAGATGATTTATTATGCATCTCCCCACAATGAAAGAAAGATGATGTTTTGGGCTTTTGGAGGACACACAACATATTTAGATATGTTACTCTCATGTATTTGGTGGATAACTTTAGAGTTGCAAGATTTGAGTGGACCCTTGAGCCAGAAAATACCCTATAATTTGGCCTTATAACCTAGCAAACCCAATGGCATTAGAAATGTTTGTGGCAGACTGACACATCTGCTCAATTTTCCACTTTGTTCTTAACCCCAGGAGGCTGAACTACATGCACTGAATAACAAGCTCTTTTGCCCTCAATATGGAGTCTCTGGCAATTTCCAATAGGATAATTAGTGTAGACCCATAGAATTTTGAAGTAAGGCCATGCCCTCTTCTGCTAACAAATCTCTGAAGAAAAAGTAATCACTCACTTACTACTGGACCTAGTAGAAACTAAACACCTGACCATAGATATCAAACTGCTATGTAACACAATTGTCCTCTTTCATTGGTACCATCTAAGTCATGAAACCATGTAGTTGGAAATTTAAGATCAATTCTATTATAAAATGAAAATGGTATAAATAATGCCCTGTAAATTCAAATGTGAATGGACTACAAAAGAGGGTCTCTCAGATTCCTATTATAATAACTAAATTGCTGAAGCACCTTTCCCTCAACTAAAATCTATGTGATCATGAGTTCTTTATGACATGTTTCAAAATAGGGCTTAATTCAAGTTAGATTAGTAAGAATGTAGCAACCATATTTTAAGTTAGTTCTTTCCACTTGCTACTTTATATAAATAACATCGGTGTGGATATAATATTTTAGATTTCAGTTGTGAATTTTACCCAAATCACATCACCTAATTGGCACCTGACTGGACTTGATCTGCTGTATTTCTTTCATGTCATTACTCTAACAAATTAACACAAATCAGGTGAACTAAAACAAAAAAAATATTTTTGAAAGTATTGGAGGCCAGCCGACAGAAATACATATCACTAGACCAATATCTAAGTGTCGACAAACATAGTTCAGTTAAGAATAACTGAACAATTGCTTCCTGCCTCTTTCAGTTTCTGGTGGTTCCTTAGTATTCATTGCTTTGTGGCTGTATACTTCTATTTTTCTACCTTCTTTGTGTCACTCACTTCTCTGTGTACCGGTCAGATTTTATCATGCCCTTTTTTAATATTGATTTTTTAAAAAATTAGACATTATCTACAAAGGTGTTCATATAGGTTGTGGGAATTCAATATTCCATATACCCTGTGATCCTATCCTTCCAATGACCCTGGATTGTTCCCACCTACCAACTTAACTTTTTGACAGATTTTAATTTAATTTAATTATTTTAGAGTGTGTCCAGTGACTACAGATGTGGTTGTTCAAGTGGGTTATATATGTTTGGGTACCTCACCTCTACAAGACAGATGAGCCCAAAGGCCCCAGTTCCTTGACCCAGATTGCCTCTTCTTACTTCTCCCTTCTTTTCTCACCTTCTTCAGAATCTTTGTTCCTGTAATTCAGAGCAAGTGTTTTGTTCATCTTTGATTTTTTCCATTCCCTAGATGAGTTATTCTATGTACTGCAAATTAGTGAGAACATATGCACCCTGTGTTTGTCCTTTTGTTTTTCTGACTTACTTCACTTAACATGAGATTGTCCAGTTCTATCCAAGTTGTAGTGCATCGCGTGATTTCATTTTTCCATTGAATAGTATTCCTTTGTGAATATATACCACAACTTCCATTGTTGGACATATGAGTTGCTTCCATAACCCAGGTATTTAACTAAGCACTGTAATGATCATAGTTGTGTCTATATCTTTTTGAATGAATGTTTTTGTGTGGTGTTGGGATAGCTGTACCTTTCTTATAAGGTAAACTTGATAGCATTTGGGGCTGACCTAGATAACAACTCAGGATAAGTTTTCTGTTTGTTTTGTTTTTGTTGTGCTCACCCACCCCTGCATAATGCCAGGGATCAAACCCATATATACACACAGGTGAGGCATGCATCCTAATGAGTTACATATGTCCTGAAACTTTTTGTAAGTATTGTTTTCTTAATAAGGTGACATACCTCTAGTTATCTAGCCTACTGTATGCTATTCCTAGCTCAGATACAAAAATGTTCTATTGTTGAACATAAGCATATGTTGAAATGCTAAAGGGGTAGATTTCTTGGATTGAATTCCTTCTGCTCTTCATTATCCTCTCTATCATTCTCCGTCTCATTTTGTGCTCGGGAAGGCTGTTATACAGGCTACTTAGCAAAACTCTTTTGCCCTTTGACTTACACTTGTTTTGATTCTAAATGAATAATGCTGGTGAGAGATTGAAGGATTGAAAGGAGGAAAGTATTCAAAGATTTTTCTGTTTTTTGTTTTGCTTATGTCTCTGCTTTTCCTAAACTTGTCATCAAATCTTTCTTCATCCCTCTATCAAAAATATAGTTCCTATTGCATGATTTTCACAACTTCTTTTATTGAATTTCCATTAAGTATTATTTTTTCTTCTCCTCAATCAAGCCTCAGGAAAGTGACAGAACAATGATGCTGGTAAATATTTAACAATAGTGTCATATAAAGTATATGTATATGTTGTATGTAGTTTGTTTAATTTTTAATATGTTAATCATACGTTAAACAGTTTTAATATAAAACAAATGTTCAGTACAACAAATTCCTTAGTCTATTGATTTTCAGAGTTCATTTGTTGATTTTTGCTGAGCTCTTAAAATTTATATTCATAACTCCAACATGAATTTTGGTTGATATTTTTATCTATGTTAATGCTTAAGATAAAAGTAAAATAAAAATGGCAGATTTTTAAACTTCTTTGTAAATGTTATTATTGACTTTTTAGCAAAATAAATCAATAGTTTTAGACTACTAGAACAACATATAGCCAGCATTAAAAATTATTATTCAAAACATAATATCAACAGACATGAAACACTTTCATCGTATTATACAGTATAATTTGTATATAACAATTTTCACCATAATTGAGTTATGTCTGTACTGATTTTTTTAAGGTAAATTCTCTACTGATAGCTTATTTTACCTCTATCAATATGGTAGCATTGAGTGTAAAGGCAGGAACAGATTTGATGTAACTTAATTTATACTATTTGTCATACAGTTATTAATAACTTTTGTAAATATGTACTAGATAAATATAATGAATTGAGACAATATTTTTAAGAAGTTTTTTAAATATTTTAAAGTTAAGTATTATCATTGCAATTCAATGTTATTCAAATATAATTATTTTCTTCTTATTATATTTTAATATAATTTTCATAGATATAAATTTGCATAATGTAGTTTTTAAGAATGACTATGCTTGACAGTTTATTTGAAAAATTCTAAAAATATGTCAATTACTAAGAGTCAATATAAACCTGCATTAGTACCCTGTTATAAAATGTTATGTATTCTCAGCTGACACAATACACTTCATGCATTCTAGATGCCTAAATACCTTTAAATAAATATCTCCTTAATTAAGCTCTTCAAATTATATAAAATGTGTCATGTACCTTCTGTTAAAATCCTGATTGAAAAAAATGAATGTTGTAGTAATGACTAAGAAAACAGAGAAAATTATGAATGATAATTCATTCATAATGAATTAATGAAGCCTAGAACACTCCAAATTTAGAACTGAAGAAGAGAACAGGGAAAAAAAGAAACTTAGCACATAATAAGCCAAGAACATGGTATTCAAATAGAAGGGGGGAAAAGTGGGTTTGTTTTTTTTTAAACAAAAAATAATACCACTTAATCTTAATATTTTCAACATATAAACAATGAAGGTGTATATTAAACTACACAGAATGTTTATTTATTTATTTATTTATTTATTATTTTCAGGTCACACCCGGCTATGCACAGGGGTTACTCCTGGCTCTGCACTCGGGAATTACCTCTAGTAGTGTTCAGGGGACCATATGGGATACTGGGAATCGAACCCAGGTCAGCCGCATACAAGGCAAACGCCCTACCTGCTGTGCTATTGCTCCAGCCCCTTTATTTATTTTTGTAATGAATCACTGTAAGGTACAGTTACAGACTTACAAACTTTCGTGCTTACATTTCAGTCAAACAATGATAAAGTACCCATCCCTCCACCTGTGCCCGTTCTCCACCACCAATGTTCCCAGTATCCCTCCCATCCCCCAACCTCATCCCACCCCTCCAGCCCCACCTCTGTGGCAGGCACATTCCCTTTTACTTTCTCTCTCTCTCCTTTAGAGTATTGTGCTCTGCAATGCAAGTATTAAGTGACCATCATGTTTGATCTACTTTTAGCACACATCTCCCATTCTGAGCATGTCTTCCAAGCATCTTTTAATTAGTGGTCCCTTCTCTATCTGAGCTGCCATTTTCCCCAGCTGTGAGGCTGGCTTCCAAGTCATGGAGCAATCCTCCTGGTCCTTATCTCTACTATCCATTGGGTGTTCGTTCCCATTCTGTTAATTTGTTTTTCGTAAATGAGTGCAGTTCTTTTATGTCTGTCCCTCTCTTTCTGACTCATTTCACTTAGCATGATACTCTCCATATAGATCCGCTTACATGCAAATTTCATAACTTCATCTTTTCTAACCCCTGCATTGTATTCCACTGTGTAGATGTATCAAAGTTTCTTTAGCTAGTCATCTGTTCTCAGGCACTCGGGTTTTTCCCAGATTCTTGTTATTGTAAACAGTGCTGCAATGAACATAAATGTGCAGATGTCATTTCTACTATACTTTTTTTGCATCTCCAGGGTATATTCCCAGAAGTGGTATTGCTGGGTCAAATGGGAGCTCAATATCTAATTTTTTGAGAAACGTTCATACTGTTTTCCAAAAGGGCTGAACCAGTTGGTACTCCCACCAGCAGTGAAGGAGAGTCCCTTTCTCCCCACATCCACACCAACACCAATTGCTTTTGTTCTTTTGAATGTGTGCCAGTCTCTATGGTGTGAGATGATATCTCATTGTTGTTTTGGTCTGCATCTCCCTGATGATTAGTGATGAAGAGCATTTTTTTCATGTGCCTTTTGGCCATTCGGATTTCTTCTTTGAGAAAGTTTCTGTTCATTTCATCGCCCCATTTTCTGATGGGGATAAAAAGTGTTTTAACAAGGAAACAATGATCAATTCTGCCAAATGATTAGTAGTTAAGTTACATGAGCATTGATAATTAACTCTTTATTAAGATTTTAGGTTAACTTTAGTAACTGAGGTTTGACTTTTCATTGCATTGCTGACATTGAAAACTGTTGTAGTGAGTAAAAAGTTATAAGTGATTAGTGACAGTAAGTACAAAAATTTCTTTTATGACGAGTTTATTTCTAAAGGTCATAGAGAAAAATTAATTTAGAGGGAAGGTAATATGGAATTTGTCCTCCTTTTCACCACAAAGTAATACAGTAATATATAATAACAAGCATAAATAAATTGAAATCTAATTTTTAGAATATAATATAATTTGCTTTCTATGACTTCTGTTTTATTAAGTAAATATTAAACAATGTCATTGGTTTAGATTAAGGAGTGAGGATATATAGAATAGTCTTTGTTGATTTTGACTTTGTGTTTCTTCTATTTAAGGAGAATATCCTGAACAGGAAAATGTAGTAGGTTGCAAAAACTATGAGAGTATTGAGAATATAAATGGTATTAAAAGAAAAGCAGGTACATAGACCAATGAAATATAATATTGTACCAAAAAATAAATTCACACATATATGGATATCCAATTTATAATAAAGGAACCAAATTAGGAAATGGAGAAAGGAAAGTCTCTTCAACATATGTGAGTAGGAAAACTGGAGAAGCTCATAAAATAAGATAGGGGCCAGAGAGATAATACAGCCCCAAAACAAAACAAAACAAATAGAATCCAAAATATAAAAAATGGACTATTGTTTAATGCCATACACAAAAATTAATTCAAAATGAATGGGATACTTGAATACTAGACCCTAAGCAATAAAATATGTAGAAAAATAGCATCGATGATCCACCTTAGGAAATAAATAGTAAGATATTTTTAGATAACTCCATTTAGCAAAGGGAAAGGCAAAAGCATGAATAAAGAAATGGACTGCATGAAATTATAAAGCTTTTTTCACAGTGAAAATTTCTCCCACAAAAGCCAAGAGTTTATCTAGCAATTTGGAGAAGATACATGTACATTATAGATCATACACAGGGATGATATCCAAAATATGTACAGAACTCACAAAACTGAGCAAAAAAGGAAATGAAGCCTTTTGAAACATGAACAAAAACATGAAAGACACTTATTTTAAAGAAGCTATAAAAATTGCTTATAAGATATGAAAAATTAAACATCTTTTAATTAGGGAGATGTAAAAATGACAATGAGATTTTACCTTACTAGTAAAATAGCCTATATTAAAATATGACTGGAAACAACATATGTTGCTGATGATGTGAAAGATAAAGAACAGTAGCACACTGTTGTGGAATCATAAATTGGTGTAGCCGCTATGGAGAACCATATGAAGGATTCTTTAAAAAACTAAAATGGGTTGCTGGAGCAATAGCACAGCAAATTTCATAACTTCATAGGCGTTTGCTTTGCACGTGGCTGACCCAGGTTCGATTCCCAGCATCCCATATGGTCCCCCGAGCACCACCAAGAGTAATTCTTGAGTGTATGAGCCAGGAGTAACCCCTGTGCATCGCTGGGTGTGACCCAAAAAGCAAAATAAATAAATAAATAAATAAATAAATAAATAAATAAATAAATAAATAAATAAAACCCCCTAAAATGGAAGTACTATATTATCCCCTAATAGTATTTCTAGGAGGAGGAAAACTATCCTCCTAGGCAAGCCCTCTGTGGTGTATTCAATATGACAAATACAGTGACAATGATGGGTCTTATTCCCCATACCCTGAAAGAACCTCCAATTTGGCACCACTGGGAAGAATGAGTAAAGAGAGGCTGCTAAAATCTCAGGGCAAGGATGAATGGAGATGTTATTGGCGCCTGCTTGAGCAAATAAATGGTCAACGGGATGACAGTGATACAGTGATACAGTATTCCTGGGGATTTTTCAAAAGGGTATGAAACATTAATTTGAAAAAAAAGTTTACACTTGTACATTTATAAAATTATTTTCAATTGCAAAAACATGAAATAACTCAAATATCCATGAACAGATGATTGCATAATGAAGCTGTAGTGTATAAACCTAATGGAATACTATTCTGCCATTTACATGATGGAATTGGACTAGGAGACAATAGAGGTTATGGCATTTTCCTTGCATGCAATTGTGGCAGCAATCTGGGATTCTGGTTCAAATGTTCAGCATCATACATGGATCCCAGAGCACCACCAGTCATAATGCTTGAGCACAGAGGTAGATGTGACCTCTGAGCAAAAACCCAGAAGTGACCTCTAAGCATTGCTCAGTCTGCTCCCAGAAATAGAGATGAATTCTTCCCATTTTCAATTTAAAAGGATGTAACTTAAAGTAATTATGCTCAGTGAAATATGTAAGGAAGTGAAAAATGATTACTTGTTTCATTTATATGTAAAAAACATTGGATAGATGTGCTTCAATTAAACTCTTAAAAAACAAGTAGAAGGCTGGATTTGGCTCATGGATTGTTGATTAACAAATTTTCAGTTATATGGTGATAGATTAATAAAAGGAAAGCATGGAAGGGAAGGGAAGCACTTGCATGAAGGGTTTATTTTTCAAATTTGAATAGGCAAAGTCATGTTGAGAAGATCTGTAAGAAAAGACAGCTGCGGTAACTACATGTCCCTTGTATTTGGACAACCTAAGCAGAATACGTAGAGAAAAATAATAGAAGATGAAATCAGGGATTTCAGAGGGAAGTGGATTGCAGGCTCTTATAGTCTGTTCTAAGAATTATTGAAGTAAAATGGAATATCAACGGGTTTTGAACAGGAATGAAATCAAATCATTTAAGAATACTCATTGGTGGGTTGAAAAGATAGTACAGGGATAAGGAGGTGCTTGCCTTGCGTAAAGTTGACCACAGTTTGGTCTGTGCCACCACAGGGTCCCCCTGAGAACTGGCCAGAGCAATCTCAGAGCCTGAAGTAGTCTAGACTCATAGGTCGAAAAACCAATTCCACTTTGTCAAAGCAAAGAAAAAGATTGATTGGCTATTTGAGCAGAAAAATGGAATTCAGGGCACTAAATATCTCAGTTTTATTTACATATTTTGGAAAGGCATACACATAGAAACTTGTAATTTAGAAAAAAACATTAAGCATGTTTTAGCATTTCTCTATTTTTAAACTTCTAAATATAACTTTCTCTGATTATTAGCTATGTAGAGGTACGCTGGCCCATGTGACCTTTTGCTATAATTTTATCCATAAAGTCAGTATCCTGGGTTTCAGATTTTTCCATTTTAATACACATTTAAATCTTTGAACTCTTAATATTGAATAAACTGTGAAATGACTTTGAGCTCTGGATGCTAAGCTTGGTAACCTTGAACCTCCCTTAAATTGGGGAAAACCACTAAAGGAGACAAAACAAAGCTCCTGACTTACTAAATATAACATTTGCTTGACTCTGTGACTTAGGTTGAACTCCAATGTTTTTCCTTACTGGTCTGCCACTATCATTTGAAGTTAACCTTTTCTCTACTTTGTCCTAAACCATACTTCAACGTACTAAAATATTAAATTGCGTTTATTTAAATTAAATCTTAGAAATTTTCTAAAGATGTGTACTAAAAAACTACATGAACGTTAGTTCTCCTAAATTCTAATAAAAAATAATGAATCCTCCCTTTAAAAAAATTGTTCTTCCTTCCCAGTCCACTTGGAAATAAATTTAATGTTAACTTAGAATCTTTCTCATTAGCTTTATATAAATCTTAATTTTTATTTTACACCGTTTCAAACATGTTTTTTATTCTGCGACTATGACTTTAACATTTTTAAGTTACACATGCTTTATGTGTATGAAAATCAATCAGTATATAATTGTGTAAATTAAAGAATAAAAGATTAGCTGCATTTTTCTTAATTTCAAATCACCTCCTAGAGCTAATTATTATGAAGCTCAATAATGAAATGGTTTTAATGGTTTTAGGTTGATTTCTTATGTAGAAGCATATGCATACTCACACCCTACCATATGTATTTTTAAATTATACTAGTGGCACATATAAATACTACTAGTAAGTTAGTGAATAAATTGTCAAGTAGGTGGATGGATGGAAAGATTTCACAAGGTGGCAAATGATAACTTGTATTATTCTTCCTTTTCTAATAGGTTGCATTAAATATTTTGTGCTTAATATCTATAAGTTATCTAAAAGGATTCAAAATATTAATGAAACATACAGAAGCAATAGGAAAAGTACCGGTAATGATTTTAGTATTCATGCTAGCATATTTTAAGCATGTCATTTGCTACCTCTCTCTAACATTTTGACATTTTTAATGTTAGCATAAATCCTGTGTATTCTACTGCAGGATTTTTTAATTTGAAATGGAAAATGTGGATTCTGATACTGTGATTTTTGCAGTTGTGAACAAATCATATCCATTTGGCTCACAACATATAAATGTATATATAATATCTCTTCAGAATTTATTCTGTATATGAAAACATTAATTTTGAAATGGTGAGCTTTTGTAAGTATCTGTGAATTCATAATGCACAGAGTGTCTTGCAACCAAATATATATTCAGTTCCCAGCATTATTGGTGTTTCCAATTTCAATAACTATAATATTATCACCTTTGGACTTTTATGGCATCTTTCATCCGTGGATCTTAAAGGGCTTTACAAACATTAATTCGCACAGCATTCCTGTGAGGTACAGAAATATCATTAACCCCATATTACAGATGAGGAAACAAGCGCAGAAAGGTTAATAACACACACACCATGTTCTACTTGTATACTGCATCTGATCCAAAGATCTTTGAGTATGTAGAAGCCTTTATGATGCTGGCATGTGAGACTAGAACTATAGATATACACATTTACTCATGACTGACTTTTATCAAACAGTGCATAGTTGGGTTTTGTTTTGTTTAAATAAACTTTTCTTATAGGAATGCTGGAGGGACATTATAGTGGGCAAGATAATTGCCTTGCATGAAGCTGACCATAGTCCCATCCCTGGCACCATGTATAGTCCCCTGAGCACTGCCAGAGGGATTTCTCTTTTTTAAAAAAAATATTTTATTAGTGAATCACTGTGAGGTACAGTTACTTATAAACATTCATGCTTGCATTTCAGTCATACAATGCTCGAGTACCTATTCCTCCACCAGTGTCCATTTCCCACCACCAGTGGTCCCAGTATCCCTCCCCCCACCCCCACCCTATCCCCTCCACCCCACCCCAACTCTGGCAGGGCATTCCCTTTTGCGCACTCTCTCTCTCTCTCTCTCTCTCTCTCTCTCTCTCTCTCTCTCTCTCTCTCTCTCTCTCTCTCTCTCTCTCTCTCCTTTTGGGTGTTGTGGTTTGCAGTAGAGGTATTAAGTGGCCATCATGTTTGGTCTATAGTCAACTTTCAGCCTGCATCTTCCATCTCAAATGGGCCCTCCTAGGACCCTTTACTTTGTGGTCCCTTCTATATCTTAACTGCCTTTCCCCTCAGCAAGTGAGGCTGGTTTCTAAGCTGTGGAGTAATCCTCCTGGTACTTATCTCTATTGTCCTTGGGTGTTAGTCTCCCATTCTGCTACTTTATATTCCACATATGAGTGCAATCTTTCTATGTCTGTCCTCTCTTTCTGACTCATTTCACTTAACATGATACTTTCCATGTTGATCGACTTATATGAAAATTTCATGACTTCATCTTTTCTAAAAGCTGCATAGTATTCCATTGTGTAGATGTACTAAAGTTTCTTTAACCACTCATGCCAGAGGGATTTCTGAGCCGAGAGTAAGAGGAAGCCCTATGTAGCATCAGGTATGGCTCAAAAACAACATTGTTTTAAAAAGAGAAATTTTCCTCAGAGTATAGGCCAGAGGTTCACAAACTTATTGGCCTACGGGTGTTTTTAGAGAAAGAAAGGTGAATCAGTGCCCTTTCAGAAATCTGCCTTCTTTAAAGGCAATAACCAAATGCAAAGGAATCCCTCAATGCAGCAGAGGCTACTGCTGCCCCCCAGCCCAGATCATTTCAGCAAACTCCCCCCCACCTCAAGTGACAGTATCTCGACTCCGGATAAGTGTAGACTAATATATAATATGAGCAATATATAATATGAGTAATATTCAAATAGCTTTCACTTGAAGTTAGGATTCATTAATTTAAATGTCTAAAAAAAAAAAGAAAGGGGCAGGAGCGATAGCACAGCGGGTAGGGCATTTGCCTTGCACGCGGCCGACCCGGGTTCGATCCCAGGCATCCCATATGGTCCCCCAAGCATCGCCAGGAGTAATTCCTGAGTGCAAAGCCAGGAGTAACCCCTGAGCATCGCTGGGTGTGACCCAAAAAGCAAAAAAAAAAAAAATTTAAATGTCTACATAATTTCCATTCGCTTGATGGTGTTAGTCGATGATTATGCGATGGTCAATATATGATGTTAAACTACCTCAAAATTGTTTTCTTATGTGAAACATAGCACCAGGTTTATTGAGATATGCTTTTAAGATTAATGGTCAGTCTTTTTTAAACATTAAAAAAGCTCTAAACTATTTGGGATTCATCATCTATTTTTATCATTTTAATTTCTTTAGCAACTTCCCTCTGCTCTTTGCTGCAGTTGCAATGACCAGGGGTTACACACTTTGCTGCCATGCTTGTACACATGCTCACTGGTGGTAATGTTTGCTATTGGGGTGCTCATTGTACAAATTCTGTTCAAGGTGCTTGGTGCTTGCTGGATTTGCTGTGCTCTTCATACAGAAGCTTGAACATTTTTAGTTGCAGTGCCCAAACACCCAGTTATTTTGCACTGAATATTGCATATTCTGTTGTAGTTCTGTGGGCCCCACATAACATAGATGCTGTGATGTTGCTTAGTGTATGTGGGTGTCACAGGGATTGAATTCATGGCCACATGCCAGTTGGTCATCTCCCAATGTCTTCCTAAAACAGTTTAACATTTACCATTATACTTTTTATAGATCAGTCTTCAATATTCACAGTCTTGCACTAGGATTCATTATGTCTGCAAAGAAACAAGGCCAAGTCACCCCCAACCAGAGTTATTGGAGTTTCCTTTTGGAATTTTTCTCTAGCACCGATGCAGACTGATTTCTCTTCTTAAAAACATCAATACTCAGGTTTACAGTACAATACACAGTACAATACACATATATCATTTTCTTTCTCACTTTTTTGCTATTGGGATTCTTTGCATCATATCTTTGTTTTCTGCATGCCACTACACACCTAGAAAGCTAACTTCTAACTTTTCTGTTCTGAAAGATCTAAGGGAATTAGGAATGCAGGAATAAGAGAGAGATTAATTTAAAAGAGTTTATAGGCTGTTTATAGGCTGGAGATGGACTTTGAAGAAAAAATAATTTTCTTAATTATGACCATAAATATCTCTGAGAAAAAAAAGAAGTGGTTAACCCAAAGTTAGCAATACAGTTTTCATTTAAAGGTGAATGACTGAAATTGTGAATCCATTGTAGCAGTGATTCAAGGAGGCTTGGGGTGGAGGGATAACTAATTACTTGATTACAGTTGACAGATCCTGAATATAGGATCCATGGAATAGCCAGTAGCTAAGTTAGAGACAGGTTTATTCATACAGGACAGACTTTAAGTTTTGACTAACGTAGCTTTATATATCTCAGAAGTTTCTTAAACTATGTCTATAAAGAAGCCAGCTGGAATTTTTGCATCATAATGTTAAAAAAAAACACCCTGCTATATCGGGAAGAAAGCTAATGCCAGAGGATAAACATTTTTTTTAAAGTTCTTATATTTCCTTACTATAACATATTTACTCACTCTATCTCTCCCTGCAGGGACAGATACTTTGGGAGGGCCAGGGACATAGGGCAGATGAAGAGATCACACATTCGTTCCACACCAGTGTGATAATATCCTATAAATCTTTCCTTCAAGTATTCCATCTTCAATCTGATATATCAATGAAAAACTGGTGCTGAAAACTTATAATCTTCATCTTTTTGCACTTAACGTGATCTTATTTCATCACTGAGTGAAAAAGAAACATTGAAATAGCAAAGAACCTTTTGAAGGTATGGTATAGAAAACAAAACAATCATGTCGGTTCGATATTTAAGCTTGGGCAGATATATAAGTATCTAAATGTCTAATAATAGTATTGAACACAGTATGTTCTATTGAGAGATACCAAGGAAAGCTTCAGTGCTATACCCAGATTTTCACTTTTCAGATGGGTACAGAGATTTTATATGTTATGCTTAATCTCAACATATTAAGCACTGTAGCACTATAGCACATCCCGTTGTTCATCGATTTGCTCGAGTGGGCACCAGTAACGTCTCCATTCATCCCTGTCATGTGCTAATATAGCCCAATGGCATCTGCTCGCTCCAGGAACACAAAGTGAGAC
This sequence comes from Sorex araneus, assembly GCF_027595985.1. NCBI lineage: Eukaryota > Metazoa > Chordata > Mammalia > Eulipotyphla > Soricidae > Sorex > Sorex araneus. The sequence continues at coordinate 197,487,685 of NC_073313.1, forward strand.
TTGTTTTTACTGTTTTTGGCATATTGAATATGACACGGGTAGCTTGCTAGGCTCTGTTGTGCAGGCAGCATACTCTCAGTAGCTTGCCAGGCTCTCTGAGAGGTACAGAGGAATCAAACCCGGGTTGGCTGCATGCAAAGCAAATGTCCTACCCACTGTGCTATCGCTTCAGCCCAGCATATTAAACAGGGTATTTTATATGTATTTAAGCAAAATACTCAATATTGGCCTTATATCACCAATGGAATAACCTATTTTTAATGCAACAGAAGTTAAGCCTTGTTCTCCCTTATTGGATTTTATAAACATATGTAGGCAAAAGGAAGAGATTAATGAATTAAACAAAAGTCATGTGGCCAGAGAAGGATGGAAAGGAAGCAGATTCAGCTTGTGTTGCAATGCTCAGTACAA